>NC_064289.1:37494923-37500462 GCF_019186545.1 Solanum stenotomum | reverse complement strand
ATATATATATATATATATATAATATAATTATTAAGTAATTATTATAAATATATATTAACAATTAATTAATGTAGTAAAATTAATATTAAATTTATTTTATAATATAATTGAATATCTATATTTTTATAGATAGATCATCGTTTGTGGATGTATAATATGCATTATGAAACTGGTGTTGGTTTGAAACCTGAGTTTATTGACGGTGTTAGAGATTTTATTGAACATACAATGACACTTGACATTTTCAAGAATAATAGATTGATTAGGTGTCCTTATAGTGCATGTAGGTGCTTAAATTTTTTTTATCCAGATATAGTCATGGTTCATTTGTACCGTAATGGATTTAAGCCTAGATATTTTTTATGGATTGATCATGGAGAAATAAATGGATTGAATGGTATGTTTTATAATTCGATGACTGTGGATGAATATAATATGCTTGCACACCATGGCCAAATTAGAGTTGAACATGACGGGGTTCATGAAATGATCAATGAATCTTTTGGAGTTCAAGGTGGGATGGAACCCGAACAATATTTTGATGAAACTCCTAATGAAGAAGCACGATGCTTCTATGATCAATTAGAAGAGTCTAGTCGTCCACTATGTGAAGGGAGTCTGCATTCTTCCTTGTCAATTGCGGTTAGATTAATGAATATTAAATCAGATTGGAATGTTCCTACTGTGGCTATAGACTCAATGGTTGATCTTTTGGGTGAACTAGTTAATCCGGAGTTTAACATACCTAAGAACTTCTATCAGGCAAAGCGTTTGGTTTCCAAGTTAGGATTCACGTATGATAGAATTCATTATTGTGTTAATGGCTGCATGTTGCTTTACAAGACTGATAGTGACTTAGAAAATTGTAAGTTTGGTGGACATGCTCGTTATAAAAGGACTCCGGCTGGAAAGATGGTCCCAGTTAAGGTGATGCATTATCTACCTCTTATTCCTAGGTTAAAGAGGTTGCATGCATCAATGAGGTATACCCCACATATGAGATGGAATCGTGAATATAGAAGGTTGTCGGGTGTCTTGTCTCATCCATCTAATAGTGAAGCATGGAAGCATTTTGATAATGTATATCCTAATTTTTCTAGTGAACTAAGAAATGTTAGATTGGGGTTGTGTGCAGATGGATTCACACTATTCTCTAATGTTGCTTTGCCTTATTCATGTTGGTCGGTATTTATTACTTCGTATAATCTTCCTCCTGAAATGTGCATGACCAGTCCCTACATCATTCTAAGTTGTGCTATTCCAGGTCCTCGTAATCCAAAAGGTTTGATTGATGTCTATCTACAACCATTGATAGATGAGCTCAAACAATTGTGGTTTGAAGGCGTTTTGACTTATGATATATCAACTAAGCAGAATTTCGTTATGTGTGCTTCTTTAATGTGGACTATTAATGATTTTCCTGCATACGGGATGTTGTCAGGTTGGATGACAGCTAGAAAGCTAGCATGTCCGTATTGCATGGAAAATAGTAAGGCATTCACTTTAAAGCATGGCAGAAAAAATACATGGTTTGATTGTCATCGACAGTTCTTGCCAATGGACCATGAGTTTAGAAAGATGAAAAATTCATTTAGAAAAAATAAGATTGAAAGTGACCCCCCACTACAAGAAAATCCTTCATTAAAGACCAAGATTTAGTGACGAGTTAATAATATGGTCCCTGAAAGTACACATATAAGGACTAGTTTTTATATTGGTCCCTAATTTTCTATTTTGTTTGGTTAACTAGCGAAAGGAATTAGTTTGGTCGTCAGAATCGTACAGTTCCGGTCCCTGATGCTCTAAATTGAGCGGGATTAACCGCGCTAATATTTTAAGCCACTAAAATGGTTTTCAAAAAAGCGAAAATTAAATTATTTTGAACAGTTTTAATTTAAGAAATAAAAGAAAGACCCCTCAAAGTCTCTTATTATTTTGTTTCCCCAAAAACCCTAAACTCGTCTTTTTGTTACCAAAGCGGCGATTTCTCTCTATTCCTTGGTTTTCACTGCCATTTTCTTGCCCATTTCCTCAATTAAAGTGAAGAGTTATTTCCTCCACCTTTGTTGTATGCCATTATTCTGTTATGTCGGTCACTGGTTATCACAAATGCTAAGCTTTTCTTCTTGGTTAGTGCATTTTCTTTCGATGTTTTTGGTTTCTTGTATACAGAATCATAATTTGCTTGTCCTATAGCAGCTAGTATGTATAGGTTGTTTAATTTGGCCCAACTAGAATAATCTCTTTTTTTAGGTAACTTAATCTATTTTTCAGGGTATTCCTAAAGTTAGATTTCATGTTAAAGTTAGGTTTTTTAATCACCCTGTTTTTTAATCATTATGGTTGCAGATGAACAAAACCTCAAATGGTTGAAAGAGTAACACCTATGAATCTGCGCGAAAAACACCCATATCTTGTTCAGATCAAGTCCTGTAAAATTGCTCGTATTAAGCATTTTAATGGCATGTTAAAAGGTATATTTTAAGTACAATTGAAGTATATACTGTTATTCACACTGCTTTATTTTTCTTTTGTGTGCAAATAAGTAATTTCTGAACTTCCGAATAGAAATAGGTTGTTTATGGAGGATTAGTGGCCTGGTAGCATATTCCATTAATTGCACCTGCTAAGGCTCTAAGAGTTTTACAAAAACAGAGGAAGATGATTATATGGTGTTAGACTATTGAACGAATATACATATTACTGACGATTTACATTTATTTGAAAAACAAAAATAGAAAAATTTACTTTTGGATGAAAGAGGAATAAATGAACTAGGATTCTAAAATGTAACGGTGAATCCTCCAGGGATATGGGTTGGGTGACGATGTGAAACACGGTAATGAAATCATAACACAAAAGGTTGTCATAAATCACAAGATATAAGTCATTTTTTATAAAGGATCTGAATTAGTTTTTTGAATTTTGGACAACATGAACGAATAACAAGACTCAATACTTAGCTAATTGGATTTTCTCTTCGAACGGTCGTTTTGTAATAGTCTGCGAACTGTAATGATGACTTTGATCATAAGTTTACTCTATGTCTGGTAGTAAAAGATATAGTGAGTGAAAAATTCCTTGTTAATACTCTCCATATTTATATACAACACAAAACAAGTCATTCAATGAATGATAATGCATTATATGGTGCCAATAAGATGTAGCATATCTATACTAGTACACCATCTTTATTGCAACTTCTGTGAGCTCTTATACTACTATACAAAGATTATCAGAATAGATGTATGGATAGATTCCCATAAGAATTATATATGGCTTTATACTAGCTTTTTTAATTTATAATTCATGTGTATATTTTATTATTGTTATATTATATGAATTTGGTCCTTTCCTTGTGTGCTATTTGTTTATTAAAAGCTAGAAGTATATCTGAAGTTTTGTTTTGATATTGAGATTTGTTTGCTGTTACTCTTAACAAAAGGGCTCATTTGTATGTTGTCTTGATTATTATGCCATTGGATAAATATTTGAACCCTCTGAAGACTTATTGCATGATCAGTAATGGAGTTCTGCTAGAGATACTAAACATGCCATTTTATCAAGTTTAATTTTTTTTTTATCTTTTCCAAACACCACAAAAAATGGAAATAGAGCTTAAAATGCAAAAACACTTAAAATAAGTCAAGTCAAACACCCTCTAAATAGAATAAGTCCATTACAATATGGAGTCTTATTGAACTCATGTATTACTAAATGAATTTAAAGAACTACTGAACCAGAAAAATTAAATTACACAAATATTTATTTCATACAGAACTTGAACAGTTGATTAGCAGTTGAAAAATTCTCACTAGTATCTTGAAGTTTTAATTTTGTTCTAACAAACCAGCAACCTTCTTTTATTTGTTGTTTTTTTCTATTTCATAATTGATAACCTTCATATTTATGAAAATCAAGTGAAAATTTTATTCTTTTCTAGCCAATTTTATAATTATTTGTCTCTAGAATGACATTCTTGAATATGATGTTCATGTGTTTATATCCTTCGCATCATGTTTACAAGGTTGGAATATTCATGTACTCTTCAATTATGGGTGTTCTTCAGAGAAAACAAATCACTGAGTTCTTTTCTTCTGAAATTTGATTATAGTGCAACGATGGAGTCATTATTTAGCTTATGTGTTTTCGGAAGGTATAACTATTGGTTGAAATGATGTTTCATAATGTCTTTTAAGACATTAGAATATACACCCCACTAATTTTTACTTTCTCACACAAAACCCCCCTTCTTCCCGCCTTTTTTCTTTATTTATTTTATACTTCAAAAAAGGTATTATTGTGGAGATCATTCTCCACGTTTATTTTCTTATATATATATATAACATTTGATTGTGTATGTTATGTCATTCTATCTTTATTATTATTCATTTGCCTTAGGAGAAGAACTTTGGTTCTATGAACAAATAAACTAGGAAGAATGAAACAAGTATAAGATATTCTCCTTCATAATTCTGAAAGAATGAATATTCTATAGAATTTTTTAAAACTAAATAAATGCTCACATAAAGCTGTTTATCATTCATCTCAAGTTTTCTTTGCAACTAGGATGTTGTGCTTTCTCATATCAAAATCAATTAGAACATGTTTGATTTAAATGATAGTATTGATGTTGATGACTCAGATAAGTTACTGTTCTAGAATTAAAAAAATTATCACCTCTATATATATGTTTTTCCTAATCGTCATTGTTTGAATTCTTGCAGCCCCTTCTTATTGGTGTTTAATTTTTGAAGTATATACACTTATCATTTCTGACTTTTAAACTTTATTCTGGTAAGCATCTAAGCCACTGCTAAACTTGTATTAATAGAATAACTTTTTAACAGTTTTTTGAATTCTAATTTTATAGTTTTTCTAAAGAGAAATTATGTCCTACATTTTTTCAGGGCTTGAGGATTTTCAAGAGATGCAAGATTTGAAGACATTGCAAGTTAACAAAGTGATTGTTATTTAGCTAGGGACTATTGGAAAATACAATATATTTTTAATAGATGTTATGTTCTTCTCTAAGCGAAAGTATAAACAACGTTGATACTTATGTATCATGGTGTTTTGTCTATATAATATATCAAAGCATCCTATTATTTATAATTATTTTCTATGTGCATTTGATTATCTATATTGAAAATAGATCAATTAAAGAGCACATAGAAATTCATGGACCACATATATGGTCCCTAAAACACCTGTACGGATCAAAATATTTTGATTGATTTCTAGTCTGTTAAGGACAAGCAGAACTGGTCTTAAAAAAGGTATTAGTCACCACTTGATTTATGTTTAGGCACCAGAAATGCAGTCCCTAAATGTGTTTAGGGACTAGAACTTTTTCAGTCGCAAAATCATTTTAATGACCAGAAAGTTTTATCGGTCGCTATTAACTTATAGCGACGGAGCCTATTGAGACGGGCGGCGACCAGATATTTATGGTCGCAAATGACTTTTAGGGACTAGAACTGGAATTTTAGGGACTATTTTTCCCGTCCCTAGAGGCCTTTTTTATTGTAGTGCCCCC
>NC_064289.1:37489650-37494912 GCF_019186545.1 Solanum stenotomum | reverse complement strand
CCCCCCCCCCCCCCCCCCACCTGCATTACTCACAGGCCATCAAATTTGGGAGAGAGTTTTTCTATTACCTATAATTACAGAAGCTTCACCTTCTAGACTTCCTGGATATGGTGTTGAACATTATTGGACCAAACAAAGCATTTTTTAGGAGTTGCCATATTGGAAGGACAATCTGCTATGACATAATCTTGATGTGATGCATACTGAAAAAATTATTTTGACAATTTACTTAACACAGGGATGGATGTTAAGAGTAATACAAAAGACAATCCAAAAGCTATAATGGACATAAAGGAATATGGTAGGAGAAAAGAGTTATGGCTGCAAGAATTACAAAATGGTAAAATAGTTAAGCCCAAAGCCAACTTTTCATTCACATTGGATGAGAAACGTGAAATTTGTGAGTGGGTTAAAAATTTGAGGATGTCGGAGGGCTATGTTTCGAATTGAGGAAAGTCGGAAGATATGAATGAAGGAAAATTGATAGGTATGAAAAGTCATGATTGTCATGTGTTTATGAAAACTTTAATTCCTATCACCTTTAGCCATCCAACCGAAAGGATATGGAAACCAATAACAAAGATAAGTCTTTTTTAAAAAGATTTGTATTCTGGAAAGTTGTTGGAGAGTAGTTTAGACAGGATGGAGGAAAATATTATTGTTATTACTACTAAGTTGGAGAAGATATTTCCATGTGGTTTCTTTGATGTGATGGAGCATCTTCCAATTCACCTTGTACAAGAGGCCTACCTTGGAGGTCCGGTTCAAACAAGATGGATGTATCCATTTGAGAGGTATCCATTTGAAATATTCACTAAGTTATATATATTCACCAAGTCTTTTATTGACCTATATATACATATATACATGCAGAAAAATTGGCAGTTCCAAGCAAACGATTAAGCAAAGGGGAAAGATTGAAGGATCAGTTGTTTAAGGTCATATTGGGAGAGAAACTGGTGATTTTTATTCTTATTACTTTGGTGATGATGTGTCATGTAGTAGAAACAGGCCAAATCGCAATGATGAAGGCGATATTGATCCTTTATTTCCATCGATATCAATTTTTAATCAAGATGGTCGAGGATCTAAGAAGTGTGAAAAGCGAGGCTTCATTAATATGGAAATGCAATCAGCTGTGACACATATTTTGCTTAATTGTCCAGAGATTCAACCATATCTCAAGTAAGTGTTAAAAATATGTTATCAGTTTACATACTAATAAATATTCATTAACTAACGAAATACTTGAATGTTATCAAAAATATGTGATCAACTTATTCGTAAACACATGGAGTAATGAAGCTATCTATAGAGAATTTTTCAAATGGCTAACAAACTATGTAAGTGTGCAAGCTTACATTGAATCACTAAGTATTTAATAATATATTTATGTTATACTAAATTATATTACTTGAAATAACAATCACGTAAGTTTACAATGAATACTCAAGTGTCCAACATTTGCAATTAATGAAAGAAGTAGCACTTGGACCTGAATCTCAAATAATGATAATGAATAAGTATTGTGTCAATGGTTTTAATTTTCAAACTGAAGAAGTTTCTAGGAACAAGAAAACAAAAAATAGCGGTGTCTACATACAAGGTGATGTTGATGGTACTGGCCAAACTATTGATTATTATGGTGTCATTCATGAGATTATTGAAGTGAGGTATTCAGGTTGGCCTAAGAAGAAGATTGTATTGTTTTGGTGTGAGTGGTTTGACCGATCCGATAGAGGCACAAAGGTGGACCATCAACATAATATAATTGAAGTTAAGCACACCAGGAAATACAGAAGTTATGATCCTTTTATTATTACACAAAATGTTAAACAAGTGTATTACGCTCCATATCCATTGCGTAGAGACAAAGCTGATTGGTGGGTTGTTATAAAAAATTATGTCTGTGGGAAGAATGGAAATTGACAATGTCTTAAATATGGCGTATCAAAATGATGTTGCAATTGTTCATCAACAAGTTCATGTTGAATTGGAAACCACACTACAACATCCTCAACACATATTAGAAGAAGTATCTCATGATGAGATAATGAATGTTGAAGAAGAAATATCCGAGAATGAGGAAAATGAATCATTTAATGATGAAGAATGGGACAATATTGAAAATGAAACAACTGACGAAGAATCGGAGAATGATGAAATTGAAACAAGCGAGGAGAAATAGCAGTAGAATGAAAGCTAGTATATATGTAAGTTAATTTATTTTGCTAATTTTATTTAATTTGTGATTTTTATATATTATACATGTAAATTTGCATACAGATATCATCAGGCGGTGGCGGTGATAGACATCGCGAGCATCTTGGAGTTAGCCAAACTAATAAGGCTAAAAAGAAGAAGTCTAGGAGACCCATAGATAGATCCTGAGGATATTGTAGGATCTATTTCTTTTGTGCCAGAGTGCATCAATCATGATACTCATTTATTTGATGTTCTGTTTGGTACGGCAAATCCTCGGGCATATTATCCTAATTATCGACGACTAGTCAGTGTTTCCTCTACTTTACAGGCATTTCCTCTACGGCGCTACGAGGACCTACCTTTACATGCTATTCGTCGACCACGACCCTTATCGACAGGTAGGATATCGGATGGTGCTCCATCTCCCACAAGTACATCTCCTCAGTTATCTGCCATGAGGATTGGAAATTCTAGTAGCAGTTAGATGCTATGGCCAGTACGCCTCCATTGACTCAGCGTTTTGTGCATCTTGGTGTATCACCTTCATCTATAGCTGCACCTAGTGTTATACCAGATGAAGAGATGCCAGCTCTAGCTCCTGGCCAGAAGGACAGACTTGGTAGAGTCGTGATTGAGCTGGATGAATCATCGTAAGTTTGTTTTGTTATCTATTTGTTAGTTTATTTTATTTATTTCTTATACTTTAATATATTATTCATGAACTAATTAACATATTTATTATGTTTGACTTTAAAAGACTATGTTAGAAGACTTTATACACAGTCTTATTACTCTTAGAGCGAGATTCCAAACAGTATACGCCAGGCGATGTTTAATGAATTTAATGTATATATTTTTTAATTAAGTTTAATAATTTTAGTATACTTTACTTTTTTTATTATCGATCTAATTAACGCTATTCAAAAAAAAATCAAATTATGTGTACTTTGGGAGTCGAGGTACAATTTGGTCATTGCAACCACATTTGAGAGGAGGGCATCTGCGAGATTGTCTAGCTGACTAAAGAAAGTTTGGGATACTGATCAACGTTCGGGTTAGATGTTTGCCTCATGTTTTTGATGAATTGCGTTAGTATTGGAACACAAATAAGTTTAATGCAATGTCAGAACAAGCCAAAAAGTCTAGAGGCAGTCTTAAGGGTGGCTTGTTGCACATCAGATGTGCAAAGACCGTTAGAACAATTACAAGAGAGATGGTAAGTTCTAATTCAAACTTTTAAATAAATAATTTGTTGATTCATATATATCATGATAAATTTTAGTTTTTTATTTATAGGAAAAAGAATTGGGGTGCACTCCCATTGAATCGGAGGTTTTCAAGAAGACTCATGTAAAGAAGAAAGAAAATGAGTCAGGTTTGAATGTGTGGGTGGAGGAAAGGGCCGAACGAACTTTTGTAAGTTATTTAATATGAATAATATATATTAATAGTGAATATATTTATGATATGTATATATATTGATGTCAATTTTTATATTTAATATGCAGAATGAGTTTCATCAGTACGTCACTGAGAATCTAGATAGTTCGGTCCAAATGGCACCTGAACTGTCCACCCAAATTTGGACAGAAAAATCGTAGGAGGACACATAAGGGTAGAGTCTATGGTCTAGTCTCTCGAAACGATGTAAGACTACTCTAGTCAGGCTTACAAGGTATTGGATCATCACGTCAAGCCGAGGCACTTGATGGTGTTCAGATTGCTGCTATATCGGCTCAAATAGCACAACTTACATCGACACTGGCAGAGTTGGAGCGGAGAAGAGTAGCTGAACAACAAAGCATGAGTGCGACCGTTCAGGAAATCAAAGAACAAGTGATGAACCTCGCTCGTCGGCCTACAACATCTTCTCCTGCCGAGGACACCGATGACGACAGTTACGAGGATAATGATTTTGTAGATAGCACTCCCTAGTTTAGGTCTCTTTTATGAACTTTTTGAAACGCATTTTGAAAGACTTTATAAGTCTTTAAATTGTGATTTAGATACTTTTGAATGTTAACTTAAGTTTGTTGTTTTATGTTTTGTGTAGCTTCTTTATAATGTTGTGTGTTTGATTGGGCTGAATTGAATTGAATTGCATGTGCAGAAAAAGCAATGGACAGGGTGGTTTTGTTCGTCGCGTTTCTTGGTTTTATATTTTTTTAAATCCAGAAAAGCGACGGACAGTGTCCTTTAGTCCGTCACTTTTTTGGACTTTTCAAAAAAATAATTTCCAGAAAAGCGACGGACAGGGTCCATTAGTCCGTCGCCTTTCTGGGATTTTCAAAATGTAAATTTCCTGGAAAAGCAACGGGCTGCGTCGCTTTTTGGAAATTAAAAAAAATGAAAATTTTAAAAAAGCGACGGACTCCGTCGCTTTTGTTAAAAAAAAAATCCTGAAAAAAAATCAATAAGCGACGCAGTCCGTCGCTTTTGACCATCGTTTTTCGGCAGTATTTTAGAAGTGGTATAGTAGATGTATCTCATGTGTACAAAGGAATATGAGAGGGTGAGATTATTTTCCTAGGTACTTCTACAAAAAAATATACTATTGATTAATTTATTAAATTATTCTTACACTAATTATTTTTTAAATCTAAGGTAAATTACTTTTAACCGTGAAAATATGAATTGTTTTGTTAATATTCCTTCAAGATTTTCTTAGTTTTTTCAACATTGTATATGTTCTTTTTTCTATATATTTTTTTCAGAAAAAGTAAATTTAATTCTTATGTTATTGTAGAAAGTTGTGAACAATGATATCAATTTCAAGAATTCGGGAATTCCTCAATAACTAATTTACATTAGCTTTCATCATGTATTAATTAATTGTCTTAATTAATAAGTGAACAAGTAATATAATACGTGTATTCATAATAAGGCAAACAATGAATATATATGAGACGAGAGAATATCTTTAATCATGTAAAATGTTAATATCTCTATTCAACAAGAAGAAAGCTAATTTAAACAATACAATATAATATTGTAGTATGTATTTGTTCTTTGCTTAAATTTTCTATACTAATAAGCCAATGCTTACTACTCCTTCTG
>NC_064289.1:37379237-37489550 GCF_019186545.1 Solanum stenotomum | reverse complement strand
CAATTTCAGTCATAGTTAATATATAAATTTCGAACCCTTTTCCCTAAAAAAAATATTGATTTTTGTGGCTACTTTTCAACACCAGTTAGAGGTACATTTTGGCTCTATTATTAGTAATAAGGACAAATGATTCTATCTTTAACCCATGATATTTGAGTTTTCATTTTTCAATATTTTTTGTTAGCACAACTAAATATATATATATATATATATATATGCTAGGTAGCAACAATCTCTAACTTTAGAATGTTTTTTAATGTTTCATATGATGACATTGTCATTTCTTTAATTCGATGTGAGTTTAGTTCTTTTAAAATATTTTTTAGTTCATATATATAGATTTTGTTTTATCTACAAAATATAATTTTTAATGTAATCCACTAATCTTACTTTTGATTTTTTTTTATAATTCAATCATTTATGTTTTTATCTCCTAAAAAATAAAAATATATTGAAGTGTTGTTTTGATTTTAATTAAATTTTTTGTTTAAAACAAAAATACTTGATCAGAGGTATGGTTGTTTTTTTATTCTTTCTATTCTACTATAATAAAAAAGGCTTGTTCAACATGGCAGCTTAATGCCAATAAATTTCAATCTAAAGGTATATTTGGCTTTTCAAACATTTAGTAAGACGTGTCTTTCATTCTAAAACCAAATGGACATGAAGTCCACCACTTTAAGGCCAAGTTTGATCTTCCTCCAGAGAAAAAAAAGCTCCTACAACTTCTACATCTTTCCACTAGAACTAGAATAGTCAGAAATATTGTTTTTCCTCTTCTGACTCTCTTCATTACACAACATAAATCAAAGCCGAAAGAACGAGAATTACCCAAGAGTAGAGGAGAAAGTTGAAAGGGAGCTAAGTAAAGGGCCCGATAAATATTCTCCGTGATCGCGAAAGAGAGGGTCACGATCACGGACCACCACATAAATGATCTCCACGATCTTGGAGGTCAATATCCGCAACCATGATGACCAAAGGTGGTCAACGCCGTTGGACAATTCTTCGCGATCGTGACCAAGAGGCCACGCGATTGCATTGGCCAGGTGCAGGACGCTCTACAATGGCAGAGGCTTCCTCGTGATCATGGTGAAAGAAGTCACTTCACCAGCTGCTAGTGCATCAGCAAAACAACCAACTCTCAAAATCCCCGAAGGGGTACTTGAAATTCATTTGGAACCCCGTGCACGTAAACGATATATGCTACCCCACAAAATTTGGCGCATTTCAGACTCAACATAGATGCTAAAACTTCTAACCAGGGTTGTTTGGATGAAAAGTGGGTCCCACATCCAAACTTTGATTCAAGTCAAATTCCACAAGGGGGCTCGAGATGATCCCGAAAGCCTCGGGATCTACACTGAAGCTCTTTCTAGACCAAATTTGACATTCTTGAGCTAACGGAACCATCATACTTGGATTATTAGGCTGTTTTCCTGAACTTTTGACTGAAGTCAACCATTCAAGTTTCAAAAGCTTAAAAATATAGAAACTTGGACAAAACCAAACGAACAACCAGGTGACCGAATTATGAGTCCTAACAAGTGACAAATGACTTTGGATCGCTATAGGAACGCTCTAAATGACCTAAAGAAGACAATAATAAAGAAATGACCTGGATTTGCTTATATAAAATTTTCATGATTTTTCAAATGTGTGATATCCTTTGTTATGTCATCAACAATTATATCATGTAAGAAGTTTAATAATCCAAAATAAAATATTGTACAAGTAAATATTAAATTAAATTAATCAATAGAAATATAATTAAAAAGAATTGGTTATGTGATAATGGATCTTTTTCATATATTAGTTTCATTTGTCATTGTCCTTCATGTAACTAGAAAAGTACGTAATGAGTTAACAATGAACAAGAAATATAAGCATGTAATTGGTACATTCTTAATAGTAAGCATGTGGTGGGATTCGATCCCTCATATAATTTGAAGATCGGTCATATGAAATAAAAAGGCATATGAAGGAAGAACGTGAATTACAAGTTAATTAATTTATATACACAAAATAATGAAATAAGAATTTGAAGGAAACCACGTTAACTCATCATCATATTCAGAAGAAACAAACTTGCTTTGTACATAGTTTTTTTTTGTGTTTTGTTCCTACCTAGTTTCTTATACTTCCTTCTTTTTAGGCAAGTATCATTTTGGAATTGCATTTGCATCTATTTCTGATGATTGCCTTGACATGGACATGACATTGAGTTGTTTGGGATGATAAGTTGAGATCCTATTCCCATCTTCATCATATAAAATTGTGTCGTCATCGTCATCTTGATTTGGAACTTTACATTTCTCTCCTAAGATGATTTTCTTCTTCCAAATAGAGTCTTCATGTTTCAACTTAGAATTAATTTTGTCATGACGATGTGATAATGCCCCTGAAAAAGCCTTCAGGCTCATACTTGTACTTAATTTTCTCTGTAGAGATTTCAAACTCGAATTAGATCGAGTGGGACCAACCATTGAATTAGTCCTTAAATTATGAGAAGCAACTGTCCTCATAGCTGGTGGTGGTGGCAATGGTTGTTGCAAGATATTTTCATCATTGTGATCATCTGATATTGTTGTATTTTCTGTCTCATTCGGGGAAGTACTAATAACATGAGTTGTATTTTCCTTGATATCTCCTTCAGAGGATCCTTTAATTCTTTCCAAAAGACCACAAAGAGAAGAAACTATACCAATGATTGCAACAACCCAAGCAGTTAGAAATAAAAAATATATGATAGGATGATTGGGATGAACCTCTCCTCCCAAAGTAATTTTTCTTCCCATGAATGATTAGAGAAAGAAAACACTTTCTTTCTCCTCTCCTGTCCTGTTATTTTGAACTCTTCTCGCTGCTCCCATAACTCATTTCTTTGATAGATGGAGGGAGCAATTTTTTATTTAATTTTTTTGATGTTTCCTATAAGGGGAAAAACGGAATGCTTGAAACTAGGACAATAACACCAAAAGGTGAGGCTATAAAAATCAACCAACTTGTTGCCGGTAAATTATCATTCTTTAACTTTTCATAAACTAGGACAATACATTTGGGATATTTTAGACAATAGATCAAAAAGATATACAATGTGTGAAGTGCACATAACCACTTTTAACTCACTATTTCCAGCTAACTCATTTTTAATAACTACTAGTCTTTTTCAATGTGCGTATATTTTTATATCTTTTTAAACTATATATATATATATATATATATATATTCGGAGAGCAAAAAAGACAAAATATGGCACAACTTGTTATTCTTATACTAAAGTAAAAATGCATCATCTAAAATCACTTGATCTCTAGTATTCAAGTCTTTTTTAGTCCATTCGTCCACTCTTCAAAGAATTAAACTTTGTATATCGCCATTTGAGAGTTGATTACTCCAATAGATGATCTCAGAAACAGGATTCTTTGTTAAATTTTTCTTGTCTATATCTTTCAGCCATAACAATATAAACATCATCAAAGTATAATTGTCTTTTCAAGGTTAATTACTCTAATTTTCTTAAACATTCAAGATTTGTCTTTTGTATTTCAGTCATGTAATACATACAATCTTCATCTCCATCATATAAACCTTATTTCTATGGGTGTATCTATTCCTTCTCTAAAACATGCTTTTATTAGTATTTATGTTCCTCCTAAATGTACATATTTAATTGGATTTTTAGCCTTAATATCTTGTATTTCTTTATTTATTATTCGTTTATTTATTATTGGTATTTTAGTCTTTCCTTTGGTGTATTTGCAATCTATGATATGTTCTCTCTGACTTACTACATAATACTCTTCTTTTTGTCGTTTAAACCAATTTCTTATTGTTGGTATTTCGAATATTTTTTCTACGCTTAGGTCTAATTCTTTTCCTTTTATTTGTTCATATATATTATTATCAAATATTATTTTTTGAGCTATGGATGATAAGAAACATAGTAAGAAACAGAATTTCACACTATCACTAGTGTGTTTTTGTTATTATATGTGGCTATAATTTTTCTAAAAATGGCATCCCTAATAGAATATCTTTTGTAGTCAATTCAAAGTTATATATTTCCTCTATAGTTAATATCTTATCCCATATTTGTATTTTTATAATTTTTGCCTTATATGTGATCATGCTTATAGAAATTTAAATGCAAAAACTAAAACATATAATTACCCAATACCAAATAAAATATTAAAAATAAGACAAATACAAGGGTATAAATACTTTAGTAAATTTGACTGCAAATCAGGATTTTACCACTTAAAATTAAAAGAAGAATCTAAAAAACTTACAGCATACAGTACCACAAGGATTTTATGAATGGAATGTATTACCATTTGGATATAACCATTCTGCTTTTTCCTCTTTTTTGTTCACTATATTTATTTACGATAAATGCCGGGCTTGTGTGCTTACTATTGCTTTCTTGTATATATCCTTTTTCTAGTAATTCTTTTATATGTATCTTAAATTCGGTTAAATCATTAAAATTATACTTTAATGGTTTTTGGGTTATTATACTATTATTATCAATTAGCTCAATTTTTACTTTATCTATAAAGAATATTATTAATTCTATTTTAGGGTCTTCTTCTTTTATATTTTCTAATTTTTGTGTAATTTTTTCACTTCCTTTTATCAATTCTGTTGTTTTTCATCTTTTGTTATTTACTCTTTTTGCTCCTATTGGTGTTTTTAATTTTTCCCACTTATCTTCTGGTAAACAATTGTATTTACATATATCAGCTTCTGCTCCCGTATCTATCATTGATGTATAATATCTGTTGTAATATTCCTCTATTATTATCTTTGCAAGTACATATATTTTCATATTTTTATCATACTAAAGTCCTTTTTATTATAACGCTTTTATTTTCATAATTTATTATTAACTATTTGTCTTCTAGATTAAAAAACCCAAAAAATTTAAATCCAAAATATTATAATGAAAACTATGGACAATATGATAGAGAAAAAACTATATGGGATAAAAGATTAAATAAAAAATGGACGCTTAAACCAATAACTAAACAACATAATTTTTTAGATTTAGACTGTGTAGCAGATATAAATAAAACAATCCAATTATAGATGGGATATATATCAAAACAATTAATAGATAACAAAATAGTAATAACAGAAACACCAGGATATATAGAAAGAACACTTATAGGAACAGTAAAATTATGGCTATAAAATTTATTAGGTGAAAGTTTACAAACTCTAAGAAGTAATAAAAAAACTCCGCACCGAAAAATGGTATCAGAGCTATGGATGAAAAGAAATTCTAAATTGACATCTGGAATTATGTTATCTTCACCGTTACATTTCGAACATATGTGGTCAGGGTATTTGTGACCAATTAGCATGCAATATCTGGTTAATAATTCTGCTGAAATAAATCCTACTTTTAGTGCTCGCGTCGTAGGTCGTTCTTCTGGCATAAGTAATGATAAAATCCATCTTTGGACTTCATCCATATCTGATTTTCTTAGCTCCCTTGAATTGAAATAAATCAGTATTTACATATATTAGCTTCTGCTCCCGTATCTATCATTGGTGTATAATATATGTTGAAACTACATAAAACATTTATTACATATAAGAGAGTTACTAAGGGAAATTTATTCTATGTAAAATTTTATACGACAACAACAGAGATATTATACGAGGAAACAAAACCTCCGATAGAAGTGGTAAAGATAGGACTAACAAAAGATATGATAATACCATTTTTCAGTGCGGAGTTGGTGACCGAGGAATTCATAGTGTAGTAGGTGGTAGTGTGAAATTCATATACTTTTGAAGAAGAATTTTTTTTGGTAGGTGAGGAATACTTTTGGTAGGTGAGGAGTTCATGCTTTTATGTTTCTACAATATTAATTTTTACTAAACCTTTTATTGTAATATTCTTTGGCTAAGTGTTTTAATCTTGATATTTCTTTAATATTATTTATGATATATTCTAGGTATAACATATATTGGGTTCTTTGGTACATATATAAATTTTCTTCCATTAATTATTCCAATAGTTTTATATCTTCCATAGATTCTGTTCAATATTGTAAATATTCGTAGTTCATTTTAGTCTAAATTTATTTCTAAATCGTATCATTCTATTTTTTCGTTGTCTAAATCATGTAGGTCTATTACATACCATTGTTGGTTCAATATATCTTCTAATTCGTTATCATTAAATATTTTTTCCCATATGATTTTTCTTAATTCAATTATTTTTATATCTTTAAGTATATATAAGATTAAAGCTTCATAGTTTTTATCATTTCATCATGAACGTATGTAGTCATGTTCTTTATCATGTAGGTTTTTATTTCAAATTATTTCTTCCTATCATATTCATAATTGATTAAATTCATACTAGATCATTATGAACTAGATTATCTGTTTATCATGTTCTCCTGTCACTACTGGCATCATACTTTAGCGGATACTTCCTTCTTATCAGCGCTGCAACTTTGTTTACTCCCCTAAACGGCTTCCTCGCCTACCGGTTTCAACATTAGGATGACATGGTATAGAAGTTTTTTTCCTGTTTTCAGTGTGCTAATAAACTAGAAATCATGATTCAAATAATTCTAATACATAATAACTAACATAAATTTATTCAATCATATATATGATATTCAGGAATTTATGAAATTAGTTCCGCATGTTTATTGAACAATATATCTTTGTTTCTTTCTTATTCATGATATCTGAAATATCTGATTGGATTTCAGATTGCTCCATTGTTTATAATAACTTAATATTTTATTGAGAATATTTTTGTGTACAAAGAAGGCTTGCTTTCCGTCGAGAAAGTCTTGCCTTAGATATGCCTAATGACTTATTATTTATACTAGTAAAGTTTTTCTACTCCTTTTTACATGTGTCCTTATACTATTTACTTTATACTATTCCTACTTTACACTTGTCTCCTACTTTATGACTTTACATCTTTACATTTGTCTTATGCTATTTACTTTATACTATTCCTACTTTACACTTGTCACCTAATAATTCACACCCCCTACCATACTTTACACTTGCCCATAATTCATTTATACTATAATAATAAAGACAATAATGTGCACCTACTTTACATTTTACTTTACGACTTTTCACATACTAATACTATTTAGTTTTGCCATATGTCTTCTTTTTCTTTGTCTTTATCTTCTCATCATCTTCTTATCTTATCTTTTAGGCTTTCGTCTCTATCTCTTATTCCAGCTGGACGTCTGGAATTATATTATCTTCTCTGTTGCATTTCGAACATATGTGGTCAGGATATTTGTGACCAATTATCTTGCAATATCTGGTTAATAACTCTGCCGAAATAAATTCTACTTTTAGTGCTCTTGTTGTAGGTCGTTCTTCTTGCTTAAGTAATGATAAAATCCATTTTTGGACTTCATTCATATCTGCTTTCCTTAGCTCCCTTGAATTGGAATAAATCATTAACTGATCTCTTGCATAGTAGCTCCATATAGCGTTTCTGTTTAAATAATTATTTGCTAACTCTTGTATAATTGTTGATATACCAATTATTCTCTTATTGGCATAAAAACTGGGTATCTCGCTTTTTTGTATCTCTGGTTGCTGTTCGATATCTTTCGGTATTATCATATCTTTTGTTAGTCCTATATTTACCACTTGTATCGGAGGTTTTATTTCCTCGTATAATATCTCTGCTGTTGCCGTATAAAATTTTACATAGAATAAATTTCCCTTAGAAACTCTCTTATATGTAATAAATGCTTTATGTAGTTTCGGTATTCCACTTAGTTCCTCTCCGTCATATGTATATACTGTATTTAATAGTCCATAGTTGTAACATGCCCTTACTAAGTTGGTGTTAGTTTTCGATTGTGCAATCAGTTTATTATAACCTTGTAATTTTTGGGTTAAATAATCCTGGTTGGATTCTTGGGTTGTAGTAGATCTGGTTTAAGGTTTAAAAATGTTTGGATTTTGTATATATTTTCTATGTAGGTTCGCGTAATATGGTTATATGTTCTTTTGTCATGGTGTAGGCTATCCGCATATGTAGAAGTTTGTGGTTCTTTAGTTAATGTGTTTTTTGGTGTTAGCCTCGGGGTAAATGGTTTTTCGAATAACTGGTTTAAGTTTGAATTCTTATGTTTCTCACTAACTCGTTGGCTTGTACCTGCAGCTATATTTAAACAAATGTTATGGGTTTTTAGGTGTTTCCCAACGTCACCTTTTGGGTCTGGATTTTTTCTGTCTTCCGATCAACATAGCTTCACATTTTTATAGTCATGCTGCTGACTTATACTAGCTTTAGACTTCAGATTAGCTTCATTAGTCTTTAGCTTTTGTATCTCGTTGTCCATACTATCCACTTTTATACAAAGTGTAGTAATGGCTTTGAGTATCTTTTCAATTGTATCTTCTCAATTGTATCTTCTTCCTCAGTCTCAGTCTGAGTAGCTTTGTCGTGATAGGTAATCTGCAATAACATTCTTATCAGTTTTTATTACTTCAATTGTAAATGTAAAATTTAATATAGTTAATACCAATCTCCTTATTTCTTTTGTTGTTACCGAATCTTGTATTTTTCTTGTTAGCCACCATTTTACTTGTGTATTATCTATTCTTATAATAAATTCGTTATATACAATATATGGTTCAAATGATAGTAAACATTTATATACCGAATATAATTCTTTCCTATTTATTTCCCATCTTATTTCTGCATTAGTAAATGTTCCTGAATAATATCTACAATGATGTTCTATTTTTTCTTCTCCATACCAATATTTTAATACTCCTCCATAACTTTTTTCACTGGCATTTGATTCTATTATATAAGTAAATTTTTTATTTTCATCTGGAAAATATAGTTTAGTTAGGTTCTTACATAATAATTTTACTTTTTGTATTTGTGTTTGGTCCTTTTTATCAAATTGCATGGTATTCTATGTCTTTCTTTAATTTTTGTTGTAATGGTTTTAAATTCTCTGCTAATTTTGGTATGTATTCTCTTACTTGATTTACTAGCCCTAAGAATGATTGTAATTTCTTTTTTGTGTTTAGTTGTTCATTTGAGTTAATTATTTTTTGTACTATATGTGTTTGCATTTTTATTCCATTTTTATCTATCTGTATTCCTAGGAATTCTATTTGATTTTTCATTATGTCTACTTTCTTTTTACTTAGACTTATGCCTGAATATTCTATAATATGTATGAATTTTTCTAATAATCTTATGTGTTCATCTTGGGTTGTAGAATATAGTAATATATCATCAATATATACTACACAATTTTCTAATTGTTTAAAGTAGTTATCCATAAAGTGTTGATATCTACCTGGTGCATTTTTATATCCAAATGGTAATACATTCCATTCATAAAATCTTTGTGGTACAGTGAATGTTGTTAGTTTTTTAGATTATTATTCTAGTTTTAAGTGATAAAATCCTGATTTACAATCAAATTTGCTAAAATAATTATATCCTTGTATTTGTCTTATTTTTAGTATTTTATTTGGTATCGGATAATTATATGTTTTAGTTTTTGCATTTAAATTTCTATAATCAATAACCATTCTGCTTTTTCCTCTTTTTTGTTCACTATGTTTATTTACGATAAATGACGGGCTTGTGTGCTTACTATTGCTTTCTTGTATATATCTTTTTTCTAGTAATTCATTTATATGTATCTTAAATTCGGTTAAATCATTAAAATTATACTTTAATGGTTTTTGAGTTATTATATTATTATTATTATCAATTAGCTCAATTTTTACTTTTGTTTTATGTTTCTCCCATCCTTGTAAAGGATCTTCCCTATATAACAATTCTAACTTATCTTGGATTATTTTTACTTTATCTATAGAGACTATAATTAATTCTATTTAAGGGTCTTCTTCTTTTATATTTTCTAATTTTTGTGTAATTTTTTCACTTTCTTTTATCCATTCTGTTGGTTTTCAGTTTTTGTTATTTACTCTTTTTTCTCCTATTTTTTGTTTACACGGTGTTGTGAACCACCAGTGTGTTTTTGTTATTATATGTGGATATAATTTTTCTAAAAATCGCATTCCTAATAGCATATCTTTTGTAGTCAATTCAAAGTTATATATTTCCTCTATAGGTAATATCTTATCCATAATTGTATTTTTATATTTTTTGCCTTATATGTGATCATGCTTCCATCATTATTAAATCCTGTTACTACTATCGGTGTTTTTAATTTTTTCCATTTATCTTTGGGTAAACAATTGTATTTACATATATTAGATTCTGTTCCCGTATCTATCATTGGTGTATAATATCTATTGTAATATCTTTCTATTATTATCTTTGGAAGTATATATATTTTCATATTTTTATCATACTAAAGTCCTTTTTGTTATTACTCTTTTATTTTCATAATTTATTAATAACTGTTTGTCTTCTAGATTATATGGTTTTACTTGTTCTAGCCATTTTATTCCTAGAGTGATATTTTCATCTCCTTGATATATTTTAAATTTTATTACTATTGGTACACCTCCAATGAATATTTCCTGTTCTGTAGTTTCTTCGGTATACATTAATGCTTTTGGTACTTCGGGGCATAATTGTTCAGTAGTTATTATTTCATCTTCCATCACTAATTCTCTTGTAATATAGTTTGCTTCTAGTCCTGTATTTATTAATATTAAATATTTTCGTTGTTCCATTATTCCCGTTATGTAGTAATGATGTGGTTTTATTTCTTCTTCCATTGATTTTTGTGGGGTTTTATCTATTCTTCTTCAGGTACTCATTTTTGATGATATTTGGGGTATCTCATTATTTATTCTTTTTGATGTACTTAATCTTTCTTTTACTATTTTCAAATCTTCTTCTATATCAATTTCATTATAACTATAATCATTATTATCTATGACTGTAACTATCCTTTCAAAAGGATTTTCTATTTTTATTTTTATTTTTTTATTTTTTTCTGTTATTTTATGTTTTGTTGTTAAAACATATAAGTTTTTACATCTAGCTGTAAATATTTTACTTCCTGGGGCTAGTTCTATCCCTGACATTTTTCAATATAATACTAGCGATGTATCTATGTTTTTGTCATTTATTGCTACTGAGTAGTTAGCACTTATTATAAATTTAAATTTTTGGTATATGAGGTTACCTCTTACTGCACTTATTATACTTTTTTCTATGGGTTGTATAATTCTGTCATCCGCTAAGTATATTTCTATGGGTGTATCTATTCCTTCGCTAAAACATGCTTTTATTAGTATTTCTGTTCCTCCTAAATGTACATATTTAATTGGATTTTTAGCCTTAATATCTTGTATTTCTTTATTTATTATTCGTTTGTTTATTATTGGTATTTTAGCCTGTCCTTTGGTGTATTTGCAATCTATGATATGTTCTCTTTGACTTACTACATAATATTCTTCTTTTTGTCATTTAAACCAATTTCTTATTGTTGGTATTTCGAATATTTTTTCTACGCTTAGGTCTAATTCTTTTCCTTTTATTTGTTCAAATATATTATTATCAAATATTATTTTTTGTTCTGCCGATTCTTCATCTTGGTATTTTTCTTTAGTTATTATTTGTATATCTGTTTCAGTCATTGATATCGTATTCATTTTCTGATTCTATTACTGGATTATTTTCCATTTCATTTTCTGATAATTCATATATACTATCATCGCTTTCTAATTCATAATCTATGTACTCTATCTGCGTATATTTTTCATCGTCTATTATTATTTCTGATATTTATTTTTTCATCGTCTATTTGGCATCATGGTATGGTAGTATTCACCTATGGATTCCTTTCCTCCATAGAGTTCCCAAATTCTACAATTTTTACAAGGTAGAATCTCCAATGGAAGCTAAGGTTTTTCTCAATCTAGTGGGTTCCTTTCAATTATGATTCAATTGATCTTTTATTTTTTTTTATGCATGAATTGAGATAATTACATGTTTCTAAGTTGAATTCACATGAACTCATGCATAATCCATATTTTCTATAATTGATCATATGATGAAGCTTTTGAATCATGAAGTTATGAAGATAAGCATGTTACTTATGAAAGTGATGAAAATGATTTAAGGATGCTTTGAGAGTGAAGTACGAATGTTGTGAAAGGATTTATCACATACTACTCAAACATGAATGTGAAAGGGTTTCTCACATAAAAGATTCATAATGTTGAAAAGTTTTGTTTCCTAAGATGAATCAAGATTAATGAGATATTCTAATGATAAGATAAGATAAGATTAATGACTATTCCGTCAGATTTATGTGTCGCACCAAGAGGATATTGAGAGGAAAGCCCTCCCGTAGTTGAGGCCGAGAATCTAGTAGAAATATCCCTATCCCTTAACTATGTTCAACCATTGTTTGTCTTAGAAAGACATACGCTAGTGAATCCACATAAGCTAGAAGCTTATGGTTCTTACCTACGCGAGTAAGGACATCTCTTTTCGGTGTGGGATAGATATCGAATTCCATGTTATAGATCACATGGTCTATGTTGGTTAAAGGTAAATCTCCCACAATAATGAACTATGGTTACTTTCTAAAAGTATCTCAAATGTGTTTAAAGATGTTTAGCTTGCATTAACCTCGATTATGACGTATGTTTTCTAACATTTTATTTTATGATTCAACTTGGTCATTGCATGTCATATAAAGTCCTTTTAGCATGATTTTATAACTATTATTCATTGCTATCATACTTGGTATATTCTATGTACTAATACACACTTTTTCTTACATTGTTTCACTAATGTAGGGTGTGATGCTCCTATTCCACATACGTTTTGCTAGTGACCCCTTTTTGAGATTTGAAGACTGGTGAGTCCTCATGTTTCGAGGACCAAGATTCTTTTATTGTTTTCATGCCTTTTGTTTCAAATATTGTATGTGATGTATGGGTTACGTCCCAATAACTCCTTAGATGTAATAGATGGCCTTGAGACTTATCTTAGAGTTCCGCTACATTTTTGTCAAACTCTTATGATATAAAATATGTCTTTTCAGCTCTTTAAATTCTGTTATCTTATATGATGCAGTCTAAGTGGCTTGTGTAGGGACTTTCGGGGTCTTATATGACATGTCACGTCTAGGGTGTACTTTGGGTTGTGAAAAACATAGTATTCAGAGCACAAGGATGTCTTATAAGACACATGAAGTAGGGTTTTGTTCATGAGTTTAAAGCGCGCCACATTAATGAATAAGAATCTATAAGATGATTATGAAACTCCATTTCTTTAATTACTTTAAAATCATGCAATAGAGTTTAACTCTATATGTCTCTCTCTCTCTCTCTCTCTCTCTCCTAATCCCTATCCTATGCTTTTCAGGATATGGCCACCTGAAGAGCATATGCTAGAAGAAATGCGGGAGAGAATGTGGAATGGGAAGCTCCTCAAGTTCTGGTCGGCCCTTTGGTCGAGCAAGTTACTAATGTATAGTTTAGGGATGCTTTCCAAGTGTTTGGTCAAGCCATGAGAGCTCAAGACAATAGGGAGGTTGTGGTCCCTCTGAACCCAAATGTGGGTATGCTGACAACTAGAGTGAGGGACTTCACTAGGATGAATCCTCCATAGTTTCATGGTTCTAAGATTGAGGATGATCCTTAAGAGTTTATTGATGAAGTGTACAAGTTGTTGATGATCATGGGGATGATGCTGCTGGAAAAGACAGAATTAGCCGTTTATCAGCTTAATGATGTTGCTTGAGTGTGGTTCAACCAATGGAAGAAAGAAGGCCGGTAGATGCGGGTCCTATTTATTGTGAAAAGTTTAAGGTTGCTTTCCTTGATAGGTTATTTCCCCTTGAGAAGAGAGAGGAAAAGGTACTTGAATTAATCAACCTTTGTCAAGGATATATGAGTGTGAAAGAGTATGGCTTTGATGTTCACACTATTGTCTTGATATGCTCCTATTATGGTTGCTGATCCTAGGGCAAGTATGAGTAAGTTTGTTTCAGGTGTGTCCGAAATGGTGGTTAAAGAATGTCGTACCGCCATTCCCATTAATGATATAGACATTTCTTGCCTAACGGTTCATGCTCAACAAATCAAAGAGGAGAAACTTAAGGAAAGGTCTATGGAGGCAAAGAGGGCAAAAATCGGGGATGATGACTTTTTACATTCAAGGTTCGGTGGAGGTAATCATTTTGAAGGTAATGGTTCTAGTGAGCAAATGGTATCTGAGTCTCAAAAGTGTGGAAAAGGCTATAGGGGTGAGTGCCTAGATGGTTCTAATACATGTTTTGGTTGTGGAAAAATGGATCATAAGACAAGGTATTGTCCTATGGTCTCTAAGAATAAGAGAGATAATCATCGACAAGCTCAACCTTACCCTTCTTCAGGTCCTAGTGTTGGTAAAAAACATAATAGGTTTTATGTTCTCCAGACTCGACAAGATCATGAGAGTTCCCCGGATGTAATAATTGGTAAGTTTTTATCTTTTCGCTTGTAGTTATGCACTACTTTGTATTGGGTGTTTCATTGTCTATGGTAAAACTCCATGTGTGGTAATTGTGTTTGAAGTTGACCTTGAAATCTTGGTGGAAATTCCTTAAGCATTTGCTTGTATGTAACAATGGTTTCGTGGTTGTTAAGACTTTGGTGCGATGCTTGGGTTGAGGGAGATGGATTTGAAAAGACTAGAGAGATTTTCTCCCAAGGGTGAGATAGTGTGCTTCATGTTGAGAGGGTGTGGAACTATCTATATTATTGGAAGGGTTCTTTGCTTTTGATTGATATATGAAAGGCCAGAGATGGTTCGATATCTTAGCATCCCTATCTATTTTCGTTATCTCTGAATCTAGCTTAAGGCATTAGCCCCTCATGTTCATTCTTTAAGATTCTTGTGTTTTAGTAATTCCGATGTTTCCTCATGCGTGCATACTCATACAAAAAATAGATTTTTGAGATTTTGATTTAGCTTCATTGAATTCTTCATGATGATGTGAATTTGTATTTGATTTGCAAATAGCTATTATGAACATATCTTTTTTAAAAAAGTATGTTTTAGCTTGAAGTCGATATTCTTCCTTGCTTATATGCATTGTGTGCAGTCCACAAATGATGCAGGCAAGACACGTCCGACATCGATTGACCAATGCGTGCAGGCCACGTCAAACGTTGGCTGACCAATATGCAGGGGCATCAAATCACATTGCCTGGCCTTAGTCGATGTTGGTTGGCCAATGCGCGTAGGTCATCTGATGTTTCCTGGCCATCACTGATGCTCGCAGGCCACGATCGATGTCATCTAGCTTCAATTGGCCGATGCGCGCATGCCACAACCTATGTGGCCTGGCCAATGCACGCAGGCCATAACCGATGTCGCCTGGTCGATGCGTGCTAGCCACGACTCATGTCGCCTAGCCTCGGTTGGCCGATGTGTGATATACCTTGAGTTTGCGATATTTTTGATGCATTAAACTTGTAGTTTGTGTGAGTCTTGGGCATTTTGCTATCAGATATGATGGTATTTTGATGTGATTTTTGGAGGAAATAGGTTTGGACTGGTTGCGTGAGAAAAAAACTGAAGTAGCAGAAATGGCATTTGGCAGAGCCCAACCACGGGTCATCATCCAGTCGACGAGCCGTAGATTGAGTGGCGTAGGTGTGTGTTAAAGGAAGTCTGACTAACTATGGAACTACAGAGGCAAATGACGCCCCGTAGAGTGAGTGACGGACCGTCGTTTGATTCAGAAAGTTGAGTTCAATACTTGAATCACGAAGGAACGGGATAGACCGTGAATGGACCTACGGTTCGTAGGTGATGACCGTCGATTAAAGACCATATTTTTTTGGCCAACTGCTGAACCACGGAGGAGAACCACGAACCGTTGGCTGATCCACAGTCTGTAGATGGCTGTCGTCGATCGAAACCTCGTCCAAACCACAAATTCCTATTTTTTCTTTTCCTACTTAGTTTAGGATTTCTTTTCTATAAATATAAGTGGTATATTTCGTTTTTGGTGGTTAGACGCTTTGGGATATTTTGTTTTGACTTTGAGGATTATTTTGCAAACATCTTTGGCAATTAATTCTTAAAGCTTGGTTTTTGATATTTCTGTTTGATTTTTAAATGAAGATTTCGGTACTCAACTATTCTAATTGTAAGTTTATGATTTTTTTTGTGAACCCTAACATGAATTGTGAACTCTCAAGCATGAGTAGATAAATCCACAACTAGGGTAGTCAGAACCATGACACTGTATGACTAATAAATATGTAATTCTAGAATAGTGCTGATGTACGTATTGTTATTCTTTTTGTTTTAAATGCTTTTTAATGGTGGCCAACGTTAGAACTCGCCTCGTTCCTACTTGCAGGACCAAGGAAGTAATGTATGAGAAAATGATTGAGCAACGGAGATTTAGACGTGTTTAGCTACTATCTAATAGTCCAACCCTAATATTGCGAAGGCTAATCCGGGGTTAAGGGTAAGGACTAGTAAAGCATACACCCGTAGAGGGACCTAGTAGTGTGGTGAAATTCTCTATATGGAGGACCAATCACTTAGGGACACCTAACTTATCAACCTTGCATGTCAACACTAGGATAAAGTTACCGTTATTAGGAATACTGCGTTAAGAGCTCTTGGGGAACACTTATGCCCTAGCTTACATCTCATATTGATATGTCAAACTGCAAATCTTGTTCACTAGTTACTGATTGACACAAATCAACAAAGTGTTATATTTTTTACAAATCCCCCCTTTTGTTACCTTTCTCAGAAATAATCTGACTAAACATAGATACTCGTAAGTCAGCCTAAGTCTGAACCATATTCCTCGTGGGATCGACCCCAACCACAAACTTAGGTTCTTTATTTGACAATGACCTCTTATTCTTCTTTTGAGAGGTGTAATTTTGGAGTATCAAATTTTTACGCCGCTGCCGGGGAATACAACTTATTTATTTGACTAATTTCGTTATTGAACTTTAGTCAATTATTTCCTGAATTTTACATTTTCTTGTTTTATTTTTGTTTTCTACAGGTCTATAGTCTAGTGTATGACAAGTATACAAAGTCAAAGCAATCCCCTGTCTCCCAATGATCCAAAACTACAAAGAACTTTAAGAAGAATGGATGGAAGAGGCTTAAATCTCAAAGTACACAATGATCCAATTGGAGAGGGCCAAGGGGATAGAGTTGATGTGCAATTTCTCGGAGTGGTGAATGCTTTTAGCCATATTGTAAATGCGGAAAGAGTGCATAACCAGCAGGCAGCGAGAGGTCGTGATAATTACAGGGTTGAATATGATTCAGTGGAGTCAATTGGTGCTATTGTTCCCCCCACTACCTCTGGGACATTCTTTTATGGTGACCAACAGTCTGATGCAAATGCTTATATCGAGAGGGTTATTTGTTGGGTTACTTTTGGAGTATCCATATGCCCATATGACTAAAGCTAAGAGTGTATGTATGAGTAGTGTGCGACTACCAAACTTGGATATGGATGTAATAGGTTTGAGAGTATTCCCACTCTCGTTGACTGGTGATGCGACTGTGTGGCTTTCTTAGTTGCCATATAGTTCAATACACAATTGGGACTAGCTGCATAAGGTATTCATGGAGAGACACTTTCCGGTGTCCAAGAAGTTGAATCTTAAGGATAAACTAAATAACTTTGTAGCATTGCCTGGAGAGTCAATGAGTAGCTCGTGGAACAAATTCACTAGATTCATGAGGAGTGTGCTCAATCACGCATAGATGATGAGTCACTGAAAGAGTATTTCTACAAAGGGTAAGATGACAATAGGTTGGCTGTGCTAGATACTATTGCTGGAGGATCTTATGGAGCGTGCAAAAAACTTAAGAAGATCTCCAAGAATAGCAAAGCATGGAGCACTAGAAAAGCAAATACTGTCAGGATTATATTCACAGTCCAAACCGCACCAAGTCAATACAATGATGATATTCGTGAAGAGATGGCCTAATTAAGAACAGAAGTTGTCTTGGTATTGAAACATATGAGCCGTAGGGCAGAAAAAGTGAATGCTGTGAATTATCAACCTAGATCTCCACCTATCGATGAGTATTATTATGAGGAGGGTGTGAATTTGGTGAAGGATTAGACAGGAGGTGGAGGGGGGTGGGGGTTTCCGGACTAATGCCTAAGTATCCAATTCAAAAAATTGGCGCCAAGGTCAAGGAAACCAAGGTCAAAACAATGACAACTACAACCGTGATGGGAACTATTTCCCTGATGGGGACTTCAATCATGACAACAACTACAACCGGAATAGTTATGAAAATAGGAATGAGAAGAGTGGACCCTATGTTCCACCTGGTAATAGAGATGCCGAATCGAGTATGACTCGCATTGAAGATATGATATAGAAGATGATGAAAATATTTGATGCGATTGTTGACAATGTGAAGGAGATGCATAGTGATTTATCTAGTATCGTTCAAAAGGTTGACGCCCATGTAGTGTCGATTAAGCAACTTAAGCAGCATTTGGGTCAGTTCTCCACAATAATAAATCCAAGTCAGCCAGGAACACTTCCTAGCAACACTGTCCAGAATTTGGAAAAAAAAAAGGTCATTGCATGACAGTCACCACTCGAGAAGGAAAGCAAACTATAGACCCTCCCAATGCAGACTGAAATGGAAAATGCAGAAAAAGTTGAGAATGAAGTTGAGTTAGTTGAGGAGCCGAAAGATGATACTAAAAAGGAATCCAAGGTGACGCAAAAAGTGATCCCCATGACAAGACGTCCACCTCCCTTCTCACAAAGGTTGGTGAAAAAGACTGAAGAGGGTAAATACCGCAGGTGCATAGCTATGTTGAAGCACTTGTTCATAAATGTTCCGTTGATAGAGGCATTTTAATAGAGGGTATGCGAAGTTCATGAAGAATCTGGTGACTGAAAAGAGGGTAGTTAGTTTTAAAATTGAAGACAAGTTGCAGCATTGTAGTGCCATTGATACTAGGTCACTGGTGCTAAAGAAAGAGGATCCTGGAGCTTTCACCATCCAATTTACTATCGGTATACTGCACTTTGCGAAGGCACTGTGTGACTTGGGTGCTAGCATTAACTTGATGCCGTTGTCAATTTATAAGAAGTTGGGGCTAAGGACTCCCAAGCCGACTACAATGCGATTGCTGATTGTGGATAGAATTGTGAAGAGACCTATTGGAGTTCTCTAAGATGTCCCTGTGAAAGTTGAGACATTCTCTTTAGGGTAGACTTTGTGATAATTGATTGTGAGGTCGATTTCGAGGTTCCCATCATCATATAGAGACCAATCCCTGCGACTGGGCGTGCTTTGGTTGATATGGAAAAAGTGCAGATGAAGTTTTGATTGAACAATGAAGAGGTAACTTTTAACATCTATTGCTCTATGAAGCATAGAAGTGATTTTAAGTCAGTATTAGTAGTAAATCAGATTGAGGAGCAAGAACGAGAGGTACCTATTGAAGAAAGGTTAGGTGTTGAGGCACTAGCAGCTGTTATAATGAACTTTGATGGAGATGGTATTGTTGAGTATGATGAAATAGTTGTCGCACTTAATGGAGTAAAGTTTCATCACAAACAAAGGAAGTTTCACTTAGACATGAATAATTGAGACACTCCGAAGTTGGAGCTTAAGGCTCTTTCTTCTCACTTGAGGTATGTATTTTTGGGCCAGAATAGTACTTTTCTGGTGATAGTTGTTGTTGACTTGAGTGAAGGGCAAATACAGGCTTTGATATCGGTATTGAAGCGATTCAAAAGGGCCATAGGATGGACTATTGCGGATATTATTGGTATTCCACCAGGAATTTGTACTCATAAAATTCAACTTATCCTGGACAACAAGCCAAGTATTGAGCACCAACGAAGAATGAATTCCCCGATGGAAGAGGTTTTGAAGAAGGAAATCATCAAATAGTTAGATGCTGGAGTGGTATATCCTATTGCTGATAGTAGTTGGGTTTTCCTAGTTCAATGTGTGCTAAAGAAGAGAGGAATCATTATGGTTCCCAAGGCAAAGAATGAGCTCGTTCCAATGAGGCCGGTGACTGGTTGGAGACTGTGTATGGATTATCGGAAGTTGAAAGTATGGACTAAGAAAGACCACTTCCCAGTGCCATTCATGGATCAAATGCTAGATCATCTTACTGGAAAGAGTTGATATTGTTTTCTAGATGGCTATTAGAGGTACAATCATCTTTTTGTAGCCCTGGAGGACATAGAGAAAACCCCTTTAACCTGCCCTTATGGGACTTTTGTGTTCAAGAGAATGCCGTTTGGTTTATGTAACGCTCTGGCGACCTTCCAGCGTTGCGTGATGTTTATATTTTTTGATATGGTGGAGGACATGATGGAGGTATTTATGGATGACTTCTCTGTAGTTGGTGATTCGTTTGATTATTGTTTAACTCATTTGGCTGAGGTGCTGAAACGGTGTGAAGAGTGCAATCTTGTGCTCAATTGGGTAAAATTTCACTTCATGGTGAAAGAGGGTATAGTTTTGGGCCACCAAATTTCGCAGAAAGGAATTGAAGTTGATCAAGTTAAAGTTGAGGTAATAGAAAAACTGCCACCCCCAATCTCTTTAAAGGGTGTAAGGAGTTTTCTAGGACATGCAGGTTTCTACGGGAGGTTTATAATGGATTTCTCGAAAATTGAACAGCTATTGTGCAAACTACTCGGAAAAGAGTCTAAGATTGAGTTTGATGATGCTTGTCTAATAGCATTTGGGGGAGTTGATAGAGAAGATGATTTCCACACCAATAATTATCTCACTGGATTGAGGACAACCGTTTGAGGTTATGTGTGATGTGAGTGGGGTGGCACTTGGTGTAGTATTACGGCAGAGGTGAGAGAAAATTCTTCATCCTATTTACTATGCGAGCAAAGCTTTGAGTGTTGTAAAAAAACTACATTGTTACTGAACAAGAATTGCTTGTCGTGATTTACGCATTTGAGAAGTTTAGATCCTATTTGCTTGGCACTTAAGTTACTGTGCATATTGATCATTCTGCATTGAGGCGTCTTATCGTTAAGAATGATGCAAAACTAAGACTGATTAGATGTGTATTATTGTTGCAAGAGTTCGACTTTGAGGTGAAAGATCAAAAGGGAACAGAAAATCAAGTTGCCGACAACTTGTCCAAATTAGAAGATGAAGCTATGATCAAGTTAGAAGACGGAGTCGAGATTAATGGTGCATCCCCTGATGAACAGGTATTGGTTGCTTAGTCTGACCTTATTCCTTGGTTCGCTGACTTAGCTAATTATTTGGAAAGTTACTTGGTTCCTTCGGATCTATAATTCCACCAAAGGAGAAAATTCATGTTTGATGTGAAGAAATTCTTTTGGGAAGAGCCTTCCTTGTTCCGTATCTATGCTGATGGGGTTTTTCGTCGTTGTGCATGAGGTTGAGATGATGAGTATACTAGAGGCATGTCATTCATCCCCTATGGGTGGGCACTATAGTGGTATTCAGATTGCTCATAAAATCTTGCAGTGTGGGTACTACTGGCCCACTATCCACCAAGATGCGCATGAATTTGCTAAATCTTGTGATTGTTGTCAAAGAAAAGGAGGAATTTCAAGGAAGCAAAGAACTACCAATGAACCCGATATTAGTAATTGAGTTGTTTTATGTTTGGGGTCTTGATTTCATGGGGCCGTTTGTGAGTTCAAACGGGATGAAATATATTCTTGTAGCAGTTGACTATTTATCTAAATGGGAGGAAGCAATTGCGTTTTCAAACAATGAAGGAAAGAGTGTCACCACATTTTTGAAAAAAATAATATTTTCTCCAGATTTGGTAAACCAAGGGCAATAATCAGCGATGGAGGTTCTCACATTTTCAATAAGTTGTGGTGTTTTTCACAGTGTAGAACTTCCTTATCATCCACAGTCTAGAGGACAAGTTGAAGAGTCGAATAGAGAGATATAACAAATTCTTGCAAAGATTGTGAATGCCAACTAACCAATTGGTCAAGAAGGCTTGATGATGCTGCATCGTCTTATCACACTGCATTCAAAACTCTCATTAGTATGCCCCCCTACAAACTTGTATATGGGAAGTCTTGTCATTTGCCTGTAGAGTTAGAAAGAAAAGCGATGCGGGATCTAATGAAGCTAAATATGGATTGGGGCGCCACCTCTAGTCAAAGATTGAATGAGATGAATGAGATAAATGACTTTCACCTAAAAGCATATGAAAGTTCAGCCTTGTACAAAGAGAAGATGAAGAATTACAAGGATCAAAAGATCGCCAAGCGCGAATTTGTGCCTGGTGATTTGCTACTATTATTAAACTCAAGGTTGTGCTTGTTTCCTGACAAGCTCAAGTCCAAGTGGACCGGGCGATTCAAGGTGACTCAAGTATTTCCACATGGAGCGGTTCAACTCGAGAATATAGAAGGAATGAGGTTCAAGGTGAACGGTCAGCGGATAAAGTGTCACAACCTAGGGGTACCCCCTAGATGTAACAAGGCACATAGAACCCTAGAAGGCACCATGTAAGCCACTTAGCATATCATAACATAAGCATAGAACAATAAAGAGTTAAAACAGATTACAAGTCCAAATTTTTCATAAAGGAAAGCGGAGGTCTAGACTTGTCTCAATTTAGCCATCTATTAAAATAGTCGAAATAAAAAGGACCATAGCCCATTCAACATAGTTCGAAAAGGAAGTACAAGGAAAGAAACTACTAAGTGAAAAACATCCATCCTTGAATCATGAGGACTCACCAACAAGCTAGGATAAATCATCATTTTGAAGATAAGGGAAAAGCATAAGTCATAACCATATTCATTACGTAGATCATCAAAGCATAAGAAAACCATACCATACGTAACCTCAAAGCCTACTTGTGCAATGCACGAATAAGATCCTATAGTGCCACCCATACTAAGTAAAGCTTCTTGGGTAGCTATAGTTCATATTTCATATTACTATCATAGTGGGATAAGACTTAACCGACATAGACCTTGTGAGCTTAACATGGAATCCGGTGTCTACCCTACAACGAAAAGGGGTTGTCCTACTTGCCTAAGGTAGAACCATATTCTTAACTTAGGTGGATCCACTAGGTAAATACCTATGAGGGCTCATAGTTTATGGGATAAGGGGATTGCTACTAGAAACCCGACATCTAATATTGTGAGGTCTTCCATCCCAAAAGATTGCTCCTAGAAACCCAGCCTCTACTATCGTGAGGGCTTCCATCTCATATCACTATCCTTTCAGTGCTAAGCATAAATTCCCACGGAATTCATATTAAGTATTGACTTAAATTCATACTCATAGAAGAATGTCTTGACACTCAATCCAACATAATTCTAGATTCAATAGATGAGAATAGCCTTTCAACCTTAGAATCATCATATTGTGAGAAAACCTTTCACATCATATCAGATTCATATATTGGTATGTATATGAGGATAACCTTTCAACAAAACAACAAATAGATTTTAATCATAATCACTTTACTATCAAAGTGTTCTTAAAGCATATACATAGATCTCATAATCATTGTATAAATTATCATACTTTACCTTCAAGGACCATAAATTATATTCCATTAACACATCTAGAATTTTTACATTAGACATGGATATAATCATAATTCAAGTAATCCAATCACTACATGCATAATCTGATAATATTCTTCTAAATCAACCAACCCACATCAGAAGATCATAATGGGGAAATCAGGGGATTTCATGGGTTCTTGGGGATTTTAACATAAAAACCATAATTAATAATCAATTCAATTATAATATAAAGTAATTCAATCATTAGAAGTTTTTTTGAAAGGAACCCATGACATTAGAATCAAACCCTAACTTTTGGGGATTTATAACTTTGAAATTGAGTTTTGAAGGGACTCCATGGATGAAAGCTATCCATGGATGAAGAACTACCATACCTTAACAATGAAGCCCAATGAATTTTATGAGAAGAACTTCTTTCTTGAGCCCTATCACCAACTTCCATCTTCTTCTTCCTTGGAGTTCTAGAGAGAGAATTTTTGAAGAGGAGATGAACTTTGGAAATTATTTGGGTGTTGTGAAAATATGACTTAATTTAGGTGAATTTTACTTTAAAATGACTTATATAGTGATCCTAAACTCACCCAAAATGACCTCAATTTAATTGGACTTAAATTGGAATTTCACAAAATAACCCTCACTTAAAGTGAGCTGCCAGGGACCACGTAGGGCTCCATAAGCCGTGGTCATGACCATGAGGCGTGGTCCCCTTCGTGGACTTGAGGCAGTGGTTAGGCAGCAAGTGCCTTTTGCCCACAAGCCCAAGGCACCTTCACGAGGGGCTCCACGAGCGGTGGTCCCTCTCGTGGGCCTTGAGGCAGTGGCTTGCCACTTCCTCACCATGCTCACACAACCAAGGCATGACCAAGGCCACTCCCACGAGCCGTCTAAGGCTTCACGAGCCGTGAACTGGCTCGTGTGAAAGAGTCAATTTGGGGCAGCCTTGGGAAGGATACTGCCTCACCTCCATGAGGCGTGGTGGCCACCAGGGGTCGTGAAGACCCTCATGGTCATGGTGGGAAGTTCCTTGGCTAAATTTGGGCAGCCTTGGCCCTTGCCCATTTTCCTTGGCTCTTGCCCCTCTCCCTTGACGTTAACCCTCATGTTTAGCTCTAGTTTGGCCTTCTAGTTTCCGGGGTGTTACAATATCTCCCCCTTGGTAATATTCATCCTCGAATGACGATATAGACACCTTACAAAAGTAAAGACTCAAGACTAGAAGCCTATCTTGCATGCAACATCGAAGTAATGCACACTTCAGAGGAGGAAACATGAACTCCAACTCAAACATAATCAATGCATCACAAGGAAGTAGGAACTACATCTATCAACCCATTATGCATGAAACATTTAAACATTTCTCATATTCATAGGAGGAACTACCTTCTCCAACTAAAAGTATGCTCAACACAATATCGTGGAGACAATATGCAATTACTCTCAAGAGCATGCTAAAGCATGTTTAACAATTCATCTCATGAAGACAATAAGCAAATTCATACTCAGTGCACAACAACATGAAAAACATAAATCATAAAAACTCATTTTCTTACTAAACATACATTTCTCAAGAACATCATAACTTAAGGAAATCATGGAAAAACACATATATCACACATGACTCCCAAAACAAGAAATCTCAGGAGGAGCTATTTACCTTAAGCTTGAATAGGAGTAGAAGGAAAGAGATGAGGATAATGGGACTTCATATAGGCATCTGCCTCCCAAGTAGCACCCTCAAGTAAGTTATTCCTCCATAAAACCTTTACGAAAGCTATTTCCTTGTTTCTCAATATCTTGACTTGCCGGTCTAGGATATCTATAAGAACTTCTTCATATGAGAGACTTTCATCAACTCCCAACCCTTCTAGGGGAATAATTGATGTCAAATTTCCAATATACTTCTTAAGCATAGAAACATGAAATACCGGATGACCCAGGGCCAACTCATTTGGCAAATCCAACTCATAGGAAACCTTCCCAATACGTTTCAAAATTTGGTATAGGCCTACATACAGGGGACTAAGTTTTCCTTTCTTGCCAAATCTCATCACACCCTTCATGGGTGAGATTTTCAAATAGACCCAATCATTAACTTCAAATTCCAGATCCCTTCTGCTCACATCGGCATAAGCCTTTTGTCTACTTTGAGCCCTTCTCAACCTCTCTATAATAAGCCAAACATTCTCAATGGCTTCATAAACTAGCTCGTGACCTATCAAAGCAATTTCGCCCACCTCAAACCAACCAACCGGAGACCTACATCTCCTACCATACAATGCTTCAAAAGGAGTCATACCAATCTTAAATGATAGCTATTATTGTAGGCAAACTCTATTAATGGAAAGTGGTCGTCCCAATTACCCTTGAAGTCTATAACACATGCCCTTAACATATCTTCCACTTTTTGGATGGTACGCTCTGCCTGCCCATCGGTTTGGGCACGAAAAGTCGTGGTAAGCTTAATCTTAGTACCAAGCCCTTTTTGGAATAACTTCCAAAAGTGTGAAGTAAATTGAGTACCCCGATCCCAAATAATAGATAAAGGAACCCCATGCAACTACACTATCTCTCTTATATACAACTTGGCATAGTCTTCCGCCAAAAAAGAAACCTTGACGGGGAAAAAGTGGGCTGATTTTGTCATCCGATCTATAATGACCCAAATAGAGTCATGTTGCCTTTGGTGCGAGGCAAACCCGCAATAAAGTCCATATTTACATCTTCCCACTTCCAAGTGGGAGTACTTATATCTTGGGACAAGCCTCCTGGCCTTTGATGCTCAACCGTAACTTGTTGACAATTAGGGCATTTGGCTACAAATCCCGCAATATCTTTCTTCATACCATTCCACCAAAAGACTTCTCGTAGATCACGATACATCTTAGTGGCTCCCAGATGGATAGAGTACAGAGAACTATGAGCATTATGTAAAATTTGTTCTCTCAAACCATTAACATCCGGACACAAAATCGACGTTAGTACCTAAGCACCCCATCTCCCACTTGGGAGAAAGCCTCAACAGACTTCTTAAGTACCAACTCTTTCAACTCAACCAATAAAGGATCACGTGCTTAGACTTCACATCCATCCCAAAGGACGATTCAGAACTATTATGGACCATGACACCACCTTTGGTGGAATCCACTAGTTGGACACTTAGTCGGGCCAATCTATGCACCTCACGAACCAATTCTTTTGTTTCATCCTCTATATGAGCCACACTACCCATAGACAATCTACTAAGTGCATCCACTACCAGATTAGCTTTGTCGGGGTGGTAAAGGACACTCATGTCATAATCCTTCAAGAGTTCTAACCACCTTCGTTGATGAAGATTCAAGTCCTTTTGACTAAACAAAGATTGAAAACTCTTGTGATCGGTGAAAACATCCACATGGATCCCATACAAATAATGTCTCAATCTTTTTAAGGCAAACACAACCGCTGCTAATTCAAGATCATGGGTCGGATAATTCTTTTCATGAATTTTAAGTTGCCTTGAAGCATAGTCAATCACTTTACTGTTTTGCATGAGGACACATCCCAACCCCACTCTGGAGGTGTTACAATATACCACAAAACATTCCGTACCCTCCGGTAAGGTCAACACTGGAGCGGAAGTAAGTCTATCTTTCAACTCTTTGAAACTTTTCTCACAAGATTCCGACAACAAAAACTTAGCCTTCTTTTGAGTCAAAGCCGTCAACGGAAAAACAATGGAGGAAAATCCCTCCACAAACCTCTTATAGTAACTGGCCAAACCCAAAACGCTTCTAATTTCGGAAGGATTTAGAGGTCTAGGTCAACTCTTGACCACATCCGTCTTCATCGGATCTACCTCAATACCCTCGCTTGACACAATATGACCAAGGAAAGCTACAGACCTTAACCAAAATTCACACTTGCTAAACTTTGCAAAAAGTTGTTGGTCCTTAAGAACTTGCAATACAATTCTCAAATGGTCTACATGTTCATTCTCACTCCTAGAGTACATCAAGATATCATCGACAAACACAATCACAAACATGTGTAGGTATTGGCTAAACACTCTATTCATCAAATCCACAAATGCCACCGGAGCATTAGTCAATACAAATGACATAACCACAAATTCATAGTGATCATACCGAGTTCTAAAGGCCTTCTTTGGTATATCATCACCTCTAACCCTAAATTAGTGATAATTCGAATGAAGATCAATCTTAGAGAATAGCTAGCCCCTTGTAGTTGGTCAAACAAGTCATCTATCCTTGGGAGAGGATACTTATTCTTGATGGTCACTTTATTCAATTGACGATAATCGATGCACATTCTAAGAGACCCATCCTTCTTTCTAATAAACAACACCGGAGCACCCCATGGAGAGATACTCGGTTGGATGAAGCCCTTATTTAATAAATCCTTTAGTTGCTCCTTCAATTCTTTCAACTCATCCGGAGACATTCTATAAGGAGGAATGGAGATAGGCTGCGTATCGAGTAAAATGTCAATACCAAAATTAATTTCCCGCTCGGGAGAAATAATGGGCAAATCATCGGGGAAAACTTCCAAGAACTCATTTACTACCAGAACCGACTCAAGAGAAGGGGTTTCGATTCAACATCCCTCAACCTAACAAGATGGTAAATACACTATTTGGAGATCATCTTCCTAGCTTTAAGACAAGAGACAAATTGACCTCTAGGCATAGAATTTCCCCCCTTCCACTATAAAATAGGCTCATTTAGAAATTGGAATCTAACCACCCTAGTCCTACAATCGATAGAGGCATAACATGCATGCAACCGATCCATACCTAAAATCACATCAAAGTCTAACATATCCAACTCTACCAATTACACTAAAGTAACTCTATGGGATAAGGAAATGGGACATCCCCTATAGACTATTTTAGCCACCATCGAGTCACCAACCGGGGTAGAGACCGAAAAAGGTTCTACTAACACTTCAGGGAGTAGATCAAACTTCATGGCCACAAAAGGTGTAACAAAGGACAAAGTAGCACTGGGATCTAACAAGGCATACAAATAAATAGGAAAGAATTTAACATACTGATCACTACATCCGGGGAGCTCTCTTTGTCACCGCGGGATTGAAGAGCATAAAAGAGATTTTGCTTTGGAGCATTGGAGTTTGAACTGCTAGGAGGAGTTTTATTGCCTTCTCTCCCCTTGGCCATGAGTGTCGAGCAATCTCTCATCTTGTGGCCACTCTTTCAACAACCACAGAAAGCATGCGTGCTAACTAGGCACTTACCATAATGTTTTCTTCCACAATTTGCACAATTAGGCCTATTCACATAAGAACCACCACTATTACCTCTTTGAGGTTTAGGGTTAGACACCCTATCCTTGTTGACCCTTGGGGGAGAACTAGAGGAGCCTTGGTTGGAGAACCTTTGCTTGAACCTTGGTTGACCTTGTACATCAGCCTTAGCATTAGAGAAGTTCCCATCACCGGTCCTAGCTCTTTGCACCTACCTATTCTCTTTCTTGAGTTTCTCTTCCTCTATTTGTTGGGAATACACCATAAGACGTGATATATCCATATCATGATGGAGAATTGCAGAACGACATTCTTTTACTACCAAGAAGGATACACCCGTCAAAAACCTACTCATTTCATTCCTCAAATCCGCCATCATAGTTGGAGCATACTTGGACAATTGAGTGAACTTTAGTACATACTCTTTCACACACATGCTTCCTTGACAAAGGATAATAAACTCTTCCACTATAGCTTCCCTCAATTCTCGAGGAAAGAACCTATCAAGAAACGCCGATTTAAACACTTCCCAATTTATGGGACCCGCTTCTACCGGCCTATTGTTCCTCCATTGATTATATCATACTTGAGTAATAATCTTCAATTGGTAAGCGGCCAACTCCGATTTCTCTACCGAAGTCACCCCTATAATAGCAAGTATTTTATAAACCTCTTTCACAAATTCTTGAGGACCCTCTTCCACTTTGGATCCATGAAATTTGGGAGGGTTCATTCTAGCGAAATCCCTAACCCTTGAAGCAGCTGAATTCACATAAGGAATCATATGAGTCACCACATCTGTATTGGCCTGAGCCGCCAACGCTTGAGCTTGAATCGTTAAATCTTGGGATAACATTTGAAAAGTCGACCTAACCTCCACATCCGACATAGCCAAAGGATTAATCAGAGTTTGAATAGATTGAGGAGCTTCTTCATTCACATTGTCACCCTCCATTCTTCTTGCGCTAGCCCTTCTTGTATTCATATCCTAAAGAGACAAGAGAAGGATTGTGAGAGGGAATTTATAGAGCAAAACACTATGGCAGGACTTAAGAGTAATTAAATACGTGTAGCTTCCTAATCATCTTGTAGCCTCTCATTCATAAATGTGGCATGCTTCACACTCATGAACAAGACTCTAATAGACGTGGCTTATGAGACATCATCCTATAATCATTCTAAACCTTGCGCTTTGATAACCAAGTTTTTCATGACCCAGGGGTACCCCCTAGATGTAACAAGGCACAAAGAACCCCGAAAGGTACCATGTAAGCCACTTAGCATATCATAACATAAGCATAGAACAATAAAGAGTAAAAACGCATTTCAAGTCCAAAATTTTCATAAAGGAAAGCGAAAGTCTAGACTTGTCTCAATTTATCCATCTATTACAATAGTCGAAATAAAAAGGGCCATAGCCAATACAACATAGTCTGAAAAGGAAGTACAAGGAAATAAACTACTAAGTGGAAACATTTGTCCTCGAATCATGAGGACTCACCAACAAGGTAAGAGAAATGATCAAATCCTAGCTTTAGCCACAATGATGACCACCTTGAGAATCGGACCCTACACTTGGAAAAAATATAGGACCATATGGGTTAGTACAAAAATGTACTAAGTATGATAGCCATGCATAAAAATCACGAAAATATGCTAAAAGGGAAATTTTAGTTGAATGCATGCAATTTACTAAGTTAAATCATCATTTTGAAGATAATGGAAAAGCATAACTCATAAGCATATTCATTACATAGATCATCATAGCATAAGAGAACCATAATATAAGTACCCTCAAAGCCTACTTGTGCAATGCATGAATAAGATCCGATAATCCCACCCATACTAAATAAAGTTTCTTGAGTAACTACAGTTCATAATTCATATTCTTTTTCATACTATCATAGTGGGATAAGCCTTAATCGACACAGACCATGTGAGCTTAACATGGAATCCGGTGTCTACCCCACACCGAAAATGGGTTGTCCTACTTGCCTAAGGTAAAACCATACTTTTAGCTATGGTAGATCTACTAGATAAATGCATATGAGGGATCATAGTTTATGGGATAAGGGGATTGCTACTAGAAACCCGACCTCTACTATTGTGAAAGATTCCATCCAAAGAGGTTTCTCCTAGAAACCCAACCTCTACTATCGTGAGGGCTTCCATCTTATATCACTATCCTCTCGGTGCTAAGAATTAATTCCCATGGAATTCATATTAAGTCTTGATAGAAGTTCATACTCATGGAACAATGTCTTGACACTCAATCCAACATAATTCATAAGATAGCTCCTACATTCAATAGTTGAGAATAGCCTTTCAACCTTAGAATCATCATATTGTTCACATAATATCGTATTCATACATAGGTGTGTATACAAGGATAACCTTTCAACAACACAACGACTAGATCATATTCATAATCACTTTACTCTAAAAGTATTCTTAAAGCATATACATAGATCACATAATCATGCATAAATTATCATACTTCTCCCTTCAAGGACAATATATCATATTCCATCAGCACATCTAGAATTTATACATTAGACATGCATATAATCGTAATTAAAGTAACCCAATCACTACATGCATAATCTCATAATATTCTTCTAAAATCAACCAACCCACATCACAAGATCATAATTGGGAAATAAGGGGATTTCATGGGTTCTTGGGGATTTCAACATAAAAACCATAATAAATCATCAATTCAATCATTATATAAAGTAATTCAATCATTAGAATCATTTTTGAAAGGAACCCATGATATTTGAAATTTAGTTTTGAAGGGACTCCATGGATGAATGACTACCATACCTTAACAATGAAGCCTAATGAATGTGATGAGAAGAACTGGTTTCTTGAACCTTAGCTCCAACTTCCTTCTTCTTCTTCCTTGGAGTTCTAGAGAGAATTTTTGAAGAGGAAATGAACTTTGGGAATTATTTGGGTGTTGTCAAAATATGACTTAGTTTAGGTTAATTTGACTTAAAAATGACTTATGTAGTAACCCTAAACGACCTCACTTTAATTGGAATTAAATCAGAATTTCTCAAAATAACCATCACTTTAAGTGAGCTTCTAGGGACCACATGGAGCTCCACGAGCCATGGTCATGACCAAAAGTCGTGGACCCATTTGTGGACTTGAGGCAGTGGCTAGGAAACAAGCGCCTTTAGCCCACAAATCCAAGGCACCTTCAAGAGGGGCTCTACGAGCCATTGTGCAAGCCACGAGCCGTGAAGTTGCTCATGTGGAGGAGCCAATTTGGGGCAGCCTTGGAGAGGCTGCTGCCTCTCCACCATGAGTGGTACCATGAGGCGTGGTGGGTACCACGGGTCGTGAAGACCCTCGTGGTTTTGGTGGGCTGTGCCTTTGTTAAATTTGGGCAGCCTTGGCCCCTTACCTTTGGCCTTGCCCATTTTCCTTGCCTCTTGCCCTTCTCCCTTGATGCTAACTCTCACATTTAGCTATAGTTTTGCATACTAGTTTCCGGGGTGATACATAAAGATATATTTTGGGCAATCTGAGAATGTCAATGAGGTGATAGAGAGGTGGGATCTTGATGAAGTCTAAGTAATCAAGGTGTCTGTGCCGTGCTGCAATGTTAAATCAAACGCTACATGAGAGGCAACCCAAGATGTAAAATCTATCCAACTATAGGAGTTTTCTTTTCACGTTGTTAAGTTTTTATAAATATTTAGTATTTTATATAGAATTTCAAGTTTTTGTGTCTTAGTGTTGGCTAGATGAGGGAAGAATAGCGTCCATGTCTAAAATCCAGAAAATGTAAAAATGAAGTCCTAATGTTTGTTACATTTGCATGAACAAAATCTGCAAAGTAGTCATTGGTGCATTGTTCTACGGTTCCCATAGATGGTCCGTCGTTTAATCGATGGACTGTATATGACATCCGTAGACCCTATGTATGTTTTCTGAAAACTACTAAGTGTTAGGGAGAACCACAGAACCCATCGACGGACCGTCGACGGGGTTTCATCGATCCAACTTAGGGTTACAATTGACCCGACCCGAACCCTCTTCATTAAAAACTGTCATATTTTAAAATATTCTTTATTTCCCTCTTTTAACCCCCAACTAATACAACTCCAAAATTATCCACCTCTAAACATTCCCAACCTTCCATTTCACAAAATCACTCCTATAATTTCTCCATTTCCTCCTCTCCCACAATCTCTTACTGATTCTCTCAAATTCTCTTCCTTTTTCCTTTATTTTTCTTCTCCCCATTTTACTTTAAACCAAAGAAAAGGTTCGAGTTTGGTGTCAGTGCTTGAGTAGGGTGCAAAAGAATCAATGCAAAACACACTCACCAACTTTGTGTTAGTTGTAACGTAAGTGATTTCAAGAACTCTGAACTTTTCATTGTTTAGTTTGAAATCGCAAAGTTATACTTGACCTTGGGTATAAATTGCATGTCTAAAATATGTAAATCTAGTTCTAAATCACCCTTGGGAATATGGTATAGTGAGTGTGTTGCTTAAAGAATCTGAATAATGGGATTTATATTTCTAGTAGGAGTTCTTGACTTAGGGTTCTCAATGAATTATTGTTTGAGCGAATAAAATGTATGATTGAAGCCCTAGGAATGATAGAATACCATGTAAATGTGTTGAAGTGCATATTCTAGATGTCGAATAGAAGTTGTGATTTATAGTTGATGTGTGCCTATTGATAATTGAAGCATAGATACAGTCACACTAGTTGACGACCACAATCCACGGATCGTGCGGCAAGATACATACCTTGGTTCTAGATCTGTCGTTCCAAGGTTACCTAATAGTAGCTCAAGTGGTGAACCACGATATGGATTACGGTCCGTCATTTGATCAACAGACCGTTCTGCACGACCATGGTTCCAACTTCAGAGACCATAATTTGGCTTCCTAACCAACGGAGGGGACTGGCCGTCTGTCGTTCAATTGAATGTCCATAGGTAACCACTGTAGGTCCCAACAATCTCTACTGTGCCAAATATGTCTAAAAGATTTTAAGTTCACTTTTTTTTTCTAAAATTTTTTCTAGGTTCTTTTTAAGTTCTTTGGTTACTAATTAGTCCTCTACAAGTAAAATGGCACCAAAGCAAGCACCCGTCTATCAAAGGAAATGCAAGTCCAATTCCATCGCACCTTCCCTCTGACTTATCGATGAGTCTTGTGGGGATGGGTATGTACCAGAGACTACCAGAGGCTCCCTCACTGCACACGTGACCACGAGGAACTTGTCTAGGAAAGTCATCTCATCGGACGATGAGGTTAAGATCACTATCCCCAGTTAGAGGAGGGGGCGCAGTCTGTAGAAGAGTAATAGTGCGGATTAGAGTCGCAATTCGGCTCTAGTTACAGAGGCACACTAGCTTCAGCCTCCAATGTCACTAGCACGGGTGAAGATCATGACCCTTATAGTATTAGCATTGAGCCGTTACACATCTCTACCGAGCCAAACATGTGGTGCATTGAAGGGAAGTGTTAGATCTACTTTGACGGGAAAGTATTAAATGAAACTGGAAGGTTGCTCGGCCTATTAGTGAGGAGTGTCGCGTGTTGAACCGGATCCTCCACAAAGTGCCCAGGATCTATGACCTCTTCAAGAAGCATGTGTGTGACTGGATGGAAGAGAATCTGGGAAACTACAACGAGGAGATGGTGCGGGAGTTTTATGCCTCATATGCGGCTATGGAGAACAATGCCCTACCAACACGAGCCAAGCATTTAGCTCATCCACCTCTATTGTCCACTATGGTGCGGGGCCTCTCTGTGGATATTTATGAGTCCACCATCCGCCATTTTATTTACGACCCATCACATGCTCAACCTATTAATATGGCGGAGTACCATTATCGGGTGGGAATAGTACAGGGAAAAGCATTTTGAGAATCCAAGCAGAGGGAGTCACTACTACGGCCCAGCACATCACTGAGGAGGGAGAGAGCAACAAGTGGGTGCAGAATATGCAGTTGCCTATCAGGAAGGCAACTTTGAGCTTTGAGGCCAAACTCTGGTGGTCCATCATCTTCCACAGATTGTCCCCAACAGAGGCAGACAATATTGTCACTTGGGACCGTGCAGTGATGCTTGCAGCATTGATGGCAAGATTTAAGATTGACTTTGCCCGGGTTATTATTGTAGAGATTCATGATAGGGCTTCTAGGCAGACTAGTACCTTGATCTTTCCGTGCTTGATCTTTCATTTGTGCAAAGAGGCTACTATGTTAATATGACATTGTGATAGGTTGGTCGACGTGACCAAGACAGTTGATGTTGGGCTGATAAAGGATGATGCGAACCCAGCTGCTCCGCATAAGAGTACATCAGTTATAGTAACTCCATTAAATGTCGATCTTGTTAGAAATGTTAAGCAGTTTGAGGAGGAGCAGGCTGTTGATGCTACTATGCCTGCCACTACGGCCGAGGCACAGGCTCCCCCTTCCACCTCCACTAGCCATGATGTGAGCTCTTAGCATGCTACTCCCCTTTAAGGGGTTGTTTTGATGCATGTAGCCCATGTTGACAAATTAAAGACTCAGATGGCCACACTATTGAAACATATGAGACCATTGATGCAAAGGTCGGTGGAGGAGTCGGAGGATCATATGGAGAGATGATGATGACAAGATCAAGGCTGTCCATAAAAGGTTCGATGTATTCGAGCTCAAGGTATTAGAGAGGCCTGTGCCTAGTGTTGATCTCTGTACGTTCCAGATGGAGTTGGCTAGGCTTCGATCTGATGTTGATGTTGTCCCCGAGCCCACACTTGAGGTAAAAGCAGGTGATCTGGTGATGAGCATATTATGAAGGGATGAAATACTGGTACCTGATCCTTTTCGTGAAACTGGTAAGCGCACCCGCTCTTCTGAGCACACTACTGATGTCGATAAGGCCGATGGGCTAAGAAGAGAGAACAACGGTTGTTGTAGATAACACAACGACAGTCGCTTATCAAGGTGGAGCTGCGGCATTTGAGAGCCCGTGAGATGTATGCAGGTGAATTCGGTTCTAGGAGCACAACTGATGATGCTCCCACTACTGTTGAGGGCGCTACTGAGGGCGTCACTTGTGATGATCCAGCGAGTTCTGGGAAATCGGACCCAACCGCTTCTTCATGGTGTTCGGTGATTATGCAACACAGGTTTGCTTCACCTTTTTTTTAACATTTTTGTGCATTGAGGTAAATTTCACTATATTTTGGTGGGGTGGGGTGAATGGGTTTTGAGTGGTAGGTTGAAGTGTGAGTAACCCAACTCATAATCCGGCCTTGGTGTTTTCTTGCCTGTGTTCTTTTCTAACAAGGAACTATTTACAATTTTGTTGAACCAGTATGTTTAGGATTGTTTAAGTGTAGAATTAGACTGAATGAATAAAGAATGATTGAACAAGAGCATAAAAATGGATACCTTTCCAAAAAATTCATATTGTGCTAAATCTGTAGGCTTAATGAGTTGAATGTGATGGATCTTTATATGACTAGATAAGAACCGATATGATACCTTCACTTAAGTTAGAACTTGAAGTAGATGTTTTAATGGTTCAATAATGGAACAATGTGCCATGTGTGTGTGAGGTGATTTTGCATATTCAGATAGTAAGTGCCAATCTACAACTTGCCCCATTAGTCCTGCTAAGATAATCTAGGCTGTAAAGTGTTAAATGATCTTATGCCTTTGTTGAAAATAAGTCCACTTAAGGCTAAAAGAAACTAACCAAAAGAAATAAATGCTTCTTTCGATCCAAATGTTTGAGCCTAATGAATACTGTTTTGGCCTTGGTCCCTCCTTGGACATTGTGCACCTTAACTTGGGCCAAAAGCCTAAGTTGAGGGTGGCTAATTTAGAAGTTACCTTAATCTTTGCCCTGGTCCTACCTAGGACATCGTGCACCTCTAGTCATGCAAAATACATAAGTTGAGGGTGGCTATGAAGAAGGAAACTGAAAATAAAAGGGTATGAACAAAGTTGTTGTGGAAGAAGAAAAAGATGAAAAGAGAGTTAAAGATGTGTCTGAATAAGAAATAAAAAAAAGAGTGAAAGTGATTGAATAAAAGAAAAAAAAATGAAGCAAGCAAGAATGATAAGTAAACGTCACATCCGTGCTGAAATAATACTAGGAGAAGAACGAAAATCAAAACGATGTCAAAAATTGGTTGGGGAAAGAGGTAAATGGCCAATGTAATGTCAAGGAGGGCAGGAAAGTCACTAAAATACCCAAATATACCACACCTGACCCTGAGACTACGTTACAAGCTAAGAAAGCCTTCTAGTGTTCCTGGTTAACTAGTCTGGAAAGTCAGTGCAATGAAAATAAGAGCAAGCCTACGGTATTGAGCACTAACTATCTTTGAATTCACTTTTGAGCGTGAGTGTTTACTAATCCTTAAGCTGAAATATCAGGTTTTGTGTAAGAAAAAGGATTTCTTTGTGGTAAGGGGACTAATTACATTATTTGAAAGTTTGTATCTTGGTGATTATTGACTGTATATGTGGTGATATCTATTGGTCTGTCTATGTCATGCTTTGATGTGCATGAGTTAGCTTATTGAGTCTAAATGAAAAGATTTGCACTACATGAAAAAAAAGTTGATAAAGGATGCCAAATGATTGATTGAGTTTGTATGCTTGCTTCTGCATGAGTGTCGTTTAGAGTTTACTCTGCCACTTAAGGACAAACAAAATTTTTGAGTTGAGGGTGTTGATATACCGTGAGTTTACGTTGTTTTTGATACATTATACTTGAAGTTTGTATGAGTCTTGGGAATTTTGTTATTAGATATGATGGTATTTTGTTGTGATTTCTCTAGGAAATGGGTTTGGATGGGTTGCGTGAGAAAAGAGCTCAAGTAGTAGAAGTGGCAGTTGACGGAGCCTAACTAAGGGTTGTCATCCAGTCGACGAGTTGTAGATTAAGTGGCGTAGATGTGTGTTCAAGGAAGTCTAACTAAGTGTGGAACCGCAGAGGCAAATGACGCTCTGTAGCTTGAGTGATGGACTGTCGATCAACGTCCATCGTTTGATTCAGAAATTTCAGTTACAGTACTTGAATCACGGAGAAATAGAATGGACCGCGAATGGACCTATTGTTTGTGGGTGATGACTGTTGATTGAAGACCATGATTTTTTGGCCAACTGCTGAACCATGAAGGATAACCATTGGCCATTGGCTGATCCACAGTATGTAGGTGGTTGTCGTCGATCGAAACCGCGTCCAACTGCAAATTCCTATTTTTTCTTTTCGTAACTGGTTTAAGATTTCTTTTCTATAAATATAAGTTGTATGTTTCATTTTTGTGGTTAGACACTTTGGGATATTTTGTTTTGACTTTGAGGATTATTTTACAAAAATCTTTAGCAATTATTTCTTGAAGCTTGGTTTATGATATTTGGGTTTGATTTTCAATTGAAGACTTCGGTACTCAACTATTACAATTGTAAGCTTATGATTTATTTTGTTGGCCCTAACATGAATCGTGAACTCTCAAACATGAGTAGCTAAATCCAAAACTAGGGTTGTGAGAACCATGAGCAATTAACGATGTATGACTAATAACTAAGTAATTGTAGAATAGTGTTGATGCATATATTGTTAATCCTTTTATTTTGAAAGCTTTTTAACGGTGGCAAACATTAGAACTCAGCTCATTCGTACTTGCCGAACCAAGGAAGTAATGAATGAGAAAAGGATTAAACAGCAGAGATTTAAACGTGTTTAGCCGCTATCTAATAGCCTGACCCTAATATTGTGAAGGCTAATCCGGGGTTAAGGGTATGGGCTAGTAAATCATACACTCGTAGACGGACCAAGTTGCATGGTGAAATTCCCTTTTTGGAGGACCAATCACTTAGAGATACCTAACTTATCAACCTTGCATGTAGACACACATATATAGTTGTTGTTATTAGGAATACTGGGTTGAGAGCTCGTAGGGAACACTTATGCCCTAGCTTTTATCTCATATTGATATCTCAAACTGCGAATCCTGTTCATTGGTTACTGATTGACACAAATCAACAAAGTGTTATTTTGTTTAGAAATCCCCCCTTTTGTTACCTTTCTCAGAAATAATCTGACTAAACGTAGTTGCTCGTAAGTTAGCCTAAGTTTGAACTATATTCCTCGTAGGATCAACCCTAACCTAAAAGTTAGGTTCTTTATTTGACAATGACCACTTATACTTCTTCCGGGAGGTGTAATTTAGGCGTATCAATGTGCGAAGGTATTGGCCAACGCGCACAGGCTACGGTTGACTGATACCTGCAGACCACGACTGTTGTGTGCAGACACTATCTAATGCGTGCATACCTTTGATGATGCCGCCTCCTTTTGGACGTGGGACACACGTGCTGCCTACGTAGACCCATTCGTATACCCCTTAATATCTAACTTGGCTTTAAGATATCACCCGACATTCCAAAAAACCTCTGATTGTGACATCGTTATTGAACCATTGACATGTCATTAGGCATGAGAAATAAAATCAACGCCCCAAAATTCTCACAATGGGATGTCATTAATGGGCCCTTCACATTTCATTAAGCATGAGAAATGGACTCAACGTCACGAAAAACCTCGCAAAGGGACATAGTTATTGAACAACTTTTTGGTCGGCATAGAACATATAGTCCAACACTTAGCAGCAAACTAGTACACTTCATGTATGATGTTATTCTTACTACTTAATATTTCAACACTTTGTGGTTTTATTTCTTTCCAAGGATGTAAGAAATAATTTAACCTCGCATTTGAAAAGTTAGATATGATTGGATTTGTAACACCTCAGAAATTCTAATGGCCTAAGCTAGAGCCTAACTTGTAGTCTAGTGTCCTAAATAGGGTTAACGTGAAGAGAGGAGTCGTAAAATGACCTCCCTAACTTAGAACTAATGTTTTAGGACCTACACATCAAGGCATCGCCCCCAAAGGACCCCTTAAGGGTCCTTGAGGAGGGCCAATGGACTGCCCCAAAACGCTGTCAAAACAGCTTGACTCACGAAATGGGCACCCACTCCTCGTGGGTGGACTCACATCCCGTAGGTGGGGGTTGTGAGTCAAGACTTAGTCTTCCCCAACCCCCCCAAATCTCCTAGTCTCTGAAGGAAACCACGACCATAAAGTATGGTCCTTGGACCAACTTACTCCCCGTAGGTGGGGGCTCGTGAGTGAGGCATGGACCAAGGCCAAAAGGAAAGCCACATACCCAACCCACAAGTCACCTGTATGGTCTGTGGGTCCATCCACGCCCCATAGGTGGGGGGTCGAGGATGGGATCTGCAAAAGCTGCCTCAATTTGGCCAAGGGTCTACCATTTTAATTAATTCCTATTTTAATTATTTAAGGGTGGGGACGTTTTATATTAGTTATTTAGACATATATAAGTATATATTAACTAGTAACCACCTCTTTAACACCTCATAACTCTCAAGACTTAAACTAGTAACTACCTCTCCTCTCCAAATATTCTCTCTCCAAGACTCCTTGAAGAACAAGAACAAGGTCAAGGTTAGGGTTCAAGTTCCAATATTTTCACTCCAATTTCATGTGGAAAACATCAATCAAGGTATGTGAGTCTTGATTCATGGAACACTTTTCTCCATGAAGCCCACTTTAATATCGAATTGGTAGATTCTTCAAAAAACTAGGGTTTTCAATCTAGCCATGGGTTCTTCCTAAAAATTATTTCAATGGGTCAATTGTCTTATTTATGGTTGATTTGTTGTTTAATGGTGATTTTTATAGTGAAACTCCCCAAGAACCCATGAAATCCCCCATGACCCCAATTTCATGAATTGTGATGGGTGTACTGATGAAAGATAAGTACTATGAATTTTGTCTATGATATTTTAGTTATTGAATGTTGTTTTATTCATGCCTAGCCTAGTATTTATAGGTTTAATTTTTAGACATGATTTATTCCCCTTGAGGGGGTAAATTGCTAGGGTTTATACATTTTGATGAATGTTGTGTATAAATGTATGATTCACTTAGAAAGTGAAGATTCTATGACTATTGTGTAAATTGTGGTATAGTTAAAAGATTAGTCTCCCTTTACCCTTACACATGATTATGTATGAATTGTCTAGGATGATGATAATGATGTTGTGTTGATTGAAAGGCTATTCTCATGAAAACACTATGAACATAATGTGAAAGTTCTACTCATATGTTAATGACGATTCTAGGAAAAGATATTACTCATTTCTAGTTCCTATTGTACTTCCTATTTTGGATACTTTATTGATATAAAGGGCTTTGACCCTATTTGTACTCTCCATTGTACTAGATGGTGATTGAGACAAGGTCTATACTTTTATTTTCGTTTATAAAAATGTAGTTGACTTCGATTGAAAATGTTTTAAATTTTCCTCATCATTCTTATGGGTTTATATGTACAATTATGCTAAGGGATTATATGCGACCCCTTCGAGGTCAAATATGCCGTGTTACGTCTAGGGGGTACCCCTGGGTTGTGACAAACTTGCTCTCAGAGCATAAGGTTTTGGGATGATTTTTAGGATTGATGTCTCATGAACCATGTCTAGTAGAGTCTTGTTCATGAGTGTTAAGCGCGCCACACTTATGAATGAGAGGCTATAAGATGTTTAGGAACTTTCACTTCTTTCATTACTCTTTAGTCGTGTGCTTTGGAGTCCTAACTCTATGAAGTCCTTTTATTAACCCATATCTTGTGTTTATAGGCTATGAATACAGGAAGGGCTAATGCAAGGAGGACAGAAGAGGAGAATGTGAATGAGGGAGTTCTTCCCCAAGCTTCTTAAGATCCTCAAGCTCCTAATGATGAAAGGGCTATGACTAATGTGGAGATAAGGGCAGCTCTACAAACATTGACTCAACTTATGACGACTCAAACTCAAGCTGTGACCATTCAAGCCCAAGCTATAATAGCCTAAGCCAACCGAGAATTTGATCCCTGGGTAAACCCTAATGTGAGCACCATGGCCTCAAGGTTGAGAGACTTTACTACAATGAACCATCATATGTTCTTTCGTTCCAAAGTGAATGATGACCCACAAGAGTTTGTGGAAGAGGTCTACAAGATAGTGGATGCTATGGGGGTGACTTCTATTGAAAAAGCCGAACTAGCCGGGTATCAACTGAAGGATGTGGCCCAAATATGGTATACTCAATGGAAGGATAATAGGGCTATAAGAGTGGGTCCCATTGGTTGGGAAGCGTTCAGAAATGCATTCCTTGGTAGGTTCTTTTCACGGGAAAAGAGGGAAGCAAAGGTGGAGGAGTTTATCAACCTTCGTCAAGGAGGTATGTGTGTCCAAGAATATTCTTTGAAATTCAATATGCTCCATCTTTGGTTTCTAATCCAAGGGATGAGGTGAGTCGATTGTAACGGGTGTGTCCGATTCCATTGAAGAAGAAAGTTATGCGGCTATGCTCCATGATAACATGGATATCTCACGGTTAATGGTATATGCTCAACAAGTTGAGGAGACAAGGATTAGGAAGAAGAATAGAGAGGTAAAGAGACCAAGAACCGATGATGGAAATTCTTCTAAGGGTAAGTTTGAGGGTCAAAGGGGACCAAGGTTCAAGAAGAGGTTTTCTAACCAAAGCTCATCTGTTGCTCCAAAGACCAACAAAGATAGGGTGTCTAACCCTAAGCCTTAAGGAGGCAATAGGAGTGGACCTTCCATGGAAAGGCCTACATGTGCCAAGTGTGGTAAGAAGAATTAGGGAAAATGTCTTGCCGGTATGGGTGTGTGCTATGGATATGGAAAAGGTGGGCACCAATTGAAAGATTGCCCAACCCGTATGGCCAAGGGAAGAGAGGGTAATCAAGCTACTCCTAGTGGTTCCAATTTCGATGCTCCTAAGAAGAATCACTTCTATGCTCTTCAATCCTGAGGAGAGCAAGAGAGTTCCCCGGACGTGGTAACGGGTATGTTGCAAGTCTTTTCCATTGATGTTTATGCATTATTAGACCCCGGTGCCACTTTTTATCTTGTTACACCCTTTGTGGCCATGAAATTTGATGTACTCCCTGAAACCTAATAGAGCCTTTTTGGGTTTCTACCCCGGTTGGTGACTCGATTGTAACTAAAAGAGTATATAGGAGTTGTTCTATTTCTTTGTCTCATAAAGTCACTTTGGTTGATTTAGTAGAATTAGACATGTTAGATTTTGATGTCATCTTGGGGATGGATTGGTTGCATGCATGTTTTGTGTCCATTGATTGTAGAACCGGGGTGGTTAAGTTTCAATTTCCAAATGAGCCTACTTTAGAATGGAAGGGGGGAAATTCTATCCCTAGAGGTCATTTTGTTTCATGTCTAAACGCTAGAAAAATGATCTCTAAGTGTTGCTTTTACCACATTGTTAGGTTTATGGACCAAGATTTCTTCTTTAGAGTCGGTCCCCGTGGTAAGTGATTTTCTGGAGGTCTTTCCTAATGACTTGCCTGGCATTCCTCCCAAATGGGAAATAGACTTCGGCATTGATCTTTTGCCGGATGCACAACCCATATCCATTCCCCCTTAACGGATGGCTCCGGCCGAATTGAAAGAATTGAAGGAACAACTCAAGGACTTGTTAGAAAAGAGTTTTATTCAACCAAGCATATCTCCATGGGGTGCTTCGGTATTGTTCGTAAAGAAGAAAGATGGGTCCCTTAGGATATGTATTGATTACCGCCAATTGAACAAGGTCACTATAAAGAATAAGTATCCACTTCCTAGGATTGACTATTTTTTTGATCAACTCCAAGGGGCTAACTTTTTCTCCAAAATATATCTTCGTTCGGGTTACTATCAACTAAGGGTAAGAGGATGTGACTTTTCAAGATGGCCTTTAGGACGGGTACGTCACTACGAATTTGCGGTTATGTCTGGGTTAACAAATGCCTCGGCGGCATTCATGGACATAATGAATAGAGTGTTTAGACAATATCTTGATTCGTTCGTGATCGTCTTTATTGATGATATTTTGATCTATTCAAGGAGTGGAGGTGAACATAAGGATAATTTGAGGATAGTGTTGCAAGTCCTTAAAGACCACCAATTATATGCTAAGTTTAGTAAATGTGAGTTTTGGCTAAGGTTGGTTGCCTTCCTTGGTCATATTGTGTCGGGCGTGGGTATTGAGGTAGATCCTAAGAAGACGGGTGCGGTCAAGGGTTTGACTAGACCTCTAACTCCTACCGATATTAGAAGTTTTTTGGGTTTGGCCAGTTACTATAGGAGGTTTGTTGAGGGTTTTTCCTCTATTGCTTCTCCATTGACGACATTGACTCAAAAGAAAACTAAGTATATGTGGTTGGATGTGTGTGAGAAAAGCTTCCAAAAATTGAAGGATAGACTTACATCCGCTCAGGTATTGACCTTACTGGAGGGTACCGATGGGTTTGTGGTATATTGTGACGCTTCTTGAGTGGGTTTGGGATGTGTCCTTATGCAACGTGGTAAAGTGATTGCCTATGCTTCAAGTCAACTCACGGTCCATGAGAAGAATTATCCGACTCAGGACCTTGAATTAGTGGAGGTGGATTTTCTTTGAAAATATGGAGGCACTAGCTATATGGGGTCCATGTAGATGTTTTCACCGACCACAAGAGTCTTCAATATGTGTTTAGCCAAAAAGACTTGAATCTCCGACAAAGAAGATGGTTAGAACTTTTAAAGGTATATGACATGAGTGTCCTTTACCACCCCAACAAAGCTAATGTAGTTGCGGATTCCCTAAGTAGATTGTCCATAGGTAGTGTCACTCATATAGTAGATAAGAAGAAGGAATTGGTTCGTGATGTGCATAGGTTGGCTCGGCTAGGTGTCCAACTAGTGGATTCCACCAATGGTGGAGTTGTGGTTCATCATAGTTCTGAATTGTCCTTTGTGTTTGATGTAAAGTCTAAGAAACACCATGATCCAATTTTGATGGAGTTGAAAGAATCGGTTCTCAACAAGTCCATTGAGGCTTTCTCCCAAGGGGAGATGGGGTGCTTAGGTACCAAGGTAGATTATGTCTTCCCCATGTTGATGGCTTGAGAGAGAAAATTTTAGAAGAGGCTCATGGTTTGCAGTATTCCATTCATCCGGGAGCCACCAAGATGTACCGTGATCTACTGGAAGTCTATTGGTGGAATGGCATGAAAAAGGATATAGCGGGTTTTGTGGCCAAATGTCCTAATTGTCAACAAGTTAAGACCGAACACCTAAAACCAAGAGGTTTGTTCCAAGATATAAATATACCCACATGAAAGTGGGAGGAGGTGAATATGGATTTTTGGTGGGTTTGCCTCGTACTCGAAGGGAACATGATTCTATTTGGGTCATTATTGATAGGATGACTAAATCAACCCATTTCATTCCCGTCAAGGTTTCTTTTTCGGCGGAAGACTATGCCAAGTTTTTCATCAAGGAAATAGTGAAGTTGCATGGGGTTTTCCTTGTTTATCATTTTGGATTGGGGTACCCAATTTACTTCACATTTTTGGAAGGCGTTCCAACAAGGGCTTGGTACCAATGTTAAACTTAGTACCGCTTTCCACCCTCAAATGGATGGTCAAACGAAATGCACCATTCAAACCTTAGAGGACATGTTGAGGGTGTGTGTGATAGATTTCAAGGGTAGTTTGGACGACCATTTTCCCCTGATAGAATTTGCGTACAACAATAGTTACAACTTAAGCATTTCCATGGCTCCGTTTGAAGCACTATATTGTAGGAGGTGTAGATCTCCCGTGGGTTGGTTTGAAGTAGGTGAGTTTGCTCTAATTGGTCCTGAACTAGTTTATGAAGCCATTGAAAAAGTTCAACTCATTAGAGAGAGGTTGAAAATAGCCCAAAGTCGGAAAAAATCTTATGCCGATCTTAGAAGGAGGGACCTTGAATTTGAGGTTGGTGATTGGGTCTACTTTAAAATCTGACCTATGAAAGGTGTGATGAGGTTTGGTAAGAAGGAGAAGCTTAGTCCCTGGTATAAGGGCCCATACCAAATCTTAAAACGTGTTGGGATAGTTGCATATGAATTAGACTTGCCATATGAGTTGGCCCCAATTCACCCGGTGTTTCATGTTTCCATGCTCAAGAAGTGCATTGGTGATCCGGTATCCATCCTTCCTTTAGAGGGTTTAGGAGTTGATGAGAACCTTTCTTATGAAGAAGTCTCGGTTGAGATTTTGGACAGGCAAATGAAGAGGTTGAGATATAAGGAAGTAGCCTCCGTTAAGGTTTTACGGAGAAATCACTTAGTTGAGGGTGCTACATGGGAAGTCGAGGCCGATATGTAGTCCCGTTACCCTCATCTTTTTCGTTCTACTCCTATCCAAACTTGAGGTAAGTAGTTTTCTTGAGTTGGTGTTTTGGAAGTCATATGTGCTATAAGTGTTCTTTATGATTTCCTTATGTGGTGCATGTTCATGTGAGAATTCATGTTTAGCATATATTGAGTTTTCATGATTAATATGTTCCTCATGTTGATTTGCATTTTGGTACGATGATTGCATTTTTTACTTCATGAGGTGAATCGATGAACATGCTTAGCTATGTTTTGATGAAATGACATATTGGCTCCATATTTTTGTGTTGAGCTTTCTTGAGTAAGAGAAGGTAGTTCCTCCCATGCTTATGTGAATTGATGAGTTTCATGCATATGGGGTTGGTAGATGTAGTTCCTACTTCATTGTGTTGCATTAACCATGTTTTGAAATGAAGTTGAAGTTTCCTCCTTTTGACTAGTGCATGAGGTGAATAGTGCATTTGTAAGTTTTGCACATTTTTGATGTTTCATGCATGATGGGCTGGTAGTCTACAGTTTCTAACTTAGTTTGATATTTAGATCATCATTCGAGGAGGAATGTTCCCAAGGGAAAGATAACGTAACACCCCAAAAATTCTAATGACCTAAGCTAGAGCCTAACTTGTAGTCTAGTGTCCTAAATAGGGTTAACGTGAAGATAAGAGTCGTAAAAATGACCTCCCTAACTTAGTACTAATGTCTTAGGACCTACACGTCAAGGCATGGCCCCCAAGGACCCACCAAGGGTCCTTGAGGAAGGCCAAGGGACTGGCCCAAAAAGCTGTCAAAACAGCTTGACTCACGAAATGGGCACCCACACCTTATGGGTGTACTCATGCCCCGTAGGTGGGAGTCGTGAGTGAAGACTTAGTCTTCCCGAAACTCCCCAAAATCTCCTAGTCTCTGAAGGAAACAAGGACTATATAGTACGGTCCGTGGACCAACTCACGCCCCATAGGTTGGGGCTCGTGATTGAGGCCTGGACCAAGGCAAAAAGGCAAGCCACAGACCTAACCCACGAGTGACCAGTATGGTCCGTGGGTCAATCCACGCCCCGTAGGTGGGGGGGGGGGTCGTGGATGGGGTCTGCAAAAACTGCCTCAATTCAGCCAAAGGTCTACCATTTTAATTAATTCCTATTTTAATTATTTAAGGGTGGGGACATTTTATATTAGTTATTTAGACATATATAAGTATATATTAACTAGTAACCACCTCTTTAATACCTCATAACTCTCAAGACTTAAACTAGTAACTACCTCTCCTCTCCAAAAATTCTCTCTCCAAGACTCCTTGAAGAACAAGAACAAGGTCAAGGTTAGGGTTCAAGTTCCAATATTTTCACTCCAATTTCATGTGGAAAACATCAATCAAGGTATGGGAGTCTTGATTCATGGAACACTTTTCTCCATGAAGCCCTTCAACTATTTAATTTTGAATTGGTAGATTCTAGGGTTTTCAATCTAGCCATGGATTCTTCCTAAAAATTATTTCAATGGGTCAATTATCTCTTATTGTGGCTGATTTGTTGTTTAATGGTGATTTTTATAGTAAAACTCCCCATGAACCCATGAAATCCCCCATGACCCCAATTTTATGAATTGTGATGGTTGTATTGATGCAAGATGAATACTATGAATTGTGTCTATGATATTTTAGTTATTCTATCTTGTTTTATTCAAGCCTAGTCTAGTATTTCCAGGTTTAATTATGAGACATGATTAATGACCCTTTAGGGGGTAAATTTTTAGGGTTTGTACATGTTGATGAAAGTTGTGTATGAACGTATGATTCACTTAGAAAGTGAAGATCCCATGACTATTGTGTAAATTGTGGTATAATTGAAAGATTAGTCTCCCCTTACCCATACACATGATCATGTATGATTTATCTAGGATGATGATAATGATGTTGTGTTGATTGAAAGTCTAATCTCATGAAAACACTATGAATATAATGTGAAAGTTCTACTCAGATGTTAATGATGATTCTAAGGTTGAAAGTACATTCTCACTTTATTGAATCTATGAGATATTTTATAGTTGTATTGAATGAATGGCAAAGTATTCCTTCACACAAGTAAATGCAATTCAAGACTAATTATGTATAATTTGGGAAATAATGTTTAGCACCGAGTGGATATGGAAAATGAGGTAGAGGCCTTCCCGTCAATACAATAGGTGAGGTGTTCTAGAAATGATCTCATGAGATGGAAACTCCTCCGCCAATCCAATACGTTGGGTTTCCAGAATCAATAGCCCTATCCCACAACTATGTGCCCACATAGGACTTTAGCTAGTGGATCCAGCTAAAATCTAATACATGTAGTTCTACCTTAGGAAAATAGGACACCTTCTTTCGGTGTGGGGTTACATGACACCGGATTCCATGTCGCTCACATGGTCTATATCGGTTATGGCTATTCTTCCCTATATGACAAGATAATGAATAAGATATGAACTATACCTATGACTTCTTGATGAGTTCTACTTAGTAGGAGTGGGGGTGTGGGACTTCACTTTTACATTGCACAAGTAGACTTAGTAAGGAGTTATGGGGTAGTTTCTTTATGCTATGATGAGACATGAATGTATGCATATATGTTGAATGGATGGTTTCTATGAATGACTTTCCTTATGGTTCAAGTAATTTACATGACTACTTCCTTATTTATGACTATTGATTATGATGAGGTCTAAAGATGATATGTATGACTAAGGTATATTCAAAGGAGTACTTAGTATGGTTGGTATTATGGGATGCCAACCATACATTAAAAAAGTGTTCCTTAGGGGTTGCTAAGGTAATGATTTTACTATGTTATAAGTATAATTGTTATTATGTCTTGTGTTTTACCTTGAAAGTTTATGTTGATTTCCAAACTTAAGAAATGCATACTCTTTAACTAAAATATCCTTTTTATCATATTTCAAGGATTTTTATGCATGCTTCCATACTTAGTACTTTATGTGGTAACCCATTTCTTCTACATTTACTATGAGTGTAGGTTTTGATCGTTGAGATGTACTTCTTCTTTCAAGAGAAGCTTTGGTTGACTATTCCCTAAGATTGGTGAGTCCTCATGGTTGGAAGACAAGATATTACTCATTTCTAGTTCCTATTATACTTCCTAGTTTTGAGACTTTATTGATGTAAAGTGCTTTGACTCTATTTGTACTCTCTATTGTACTAGATGGTGAATGAGACAAGGTCTAGACTCTTATTTTCATTTATGAAAAAGAATTTGACTTCGATTGTAAAAGTTTTAAATTTTCCACATCATTGTTATGGCTTTATGTGTACGATTATGCTAAGGGCTTGTATGCGACCCCTTCGGGGTCAAATACACTGTGTTACATCTAGGGGGTACCCGTAGGTCATGATAGGATTTGAGGTTGAAAGGGGAGGGGGGGACAATTCAGAGCAACGAAGGGTTGAATCTTAGTGGATCGTGGAAGCGAGGCCACTTTGCTACTTACAATATCATGTCACATATTTATGTCTTCTGCAAAGGATTCTACCCGCCGCTCAATAGAAATTTCACTTAAATGCGGTCACTACGACATTTCTGTTGCGGCGACTTACCCAACAACACATGCCCTTGGGGGCCATAGGCCCCTAGTATGGGTCGGCAAGCGTACAGTGCGTGCATGCGTCACTTGTAGCTCAGATTCTGACTTAAAGGAGTTCAGTCTTAATCCTGCACACAGTAGCTTCGCCCCACTGGCTTTTTAACCAAGCATGATGACCAATTGTGTGAATCAATAGTTTCTCTAGTACTTGGTTAAATTAATATTGCGACACTATCATCAGTAGCGTAAAAGTAACTTGTTTCACGACGGTCAAAACCCGGCTCATGTTACCTATTTGTAGGTGAACAATCCAACACTTGGTGAATTCTGCTTCACAATGATAGGAAGATTCGACATTGAAGGATAAAAAAGCAACATCACTATGAATGCTTGGCTGCCACATGCCAATTATCCCTATGGTAACTTTACAAATACCTCTAACTTCGAATTTTGAAGGCATAAAGGTTCGTTAGGCCACACATTCATCGTTTGTTTTCTTACTAGAAATCAGAATCAAAGGAGCTTTTACCCTTTTATTCCACACGAGATTTCTATTCTCGTTGAGATCATCTTAGGACACCTGCGTTATCTTTAACATTCACCTGTGTTTTTGGAATGTCGGTGCGATATTAAACCCAAGTTAGATACTAAAGGGCTTATTGAAGGTCTACGTAGGGAGCACGGGCGTCCCATGACTAACAACACGCGACATCATCCCAGGCCTGCACGCATTGGACATGGCTTGCATGCATTGATCATGGTCTGCGGGCATTGGTCAACTATGGCCTGTGCGCATCGGCCTGCCGAGGCCATGTGACATGAACCGTGGTTTGTGTGCATCGGTTAGGCGATATCAGATGTGGCTTGTGCGCATTGACTAGGCTACATCGGTCGTGGCTTGCACGCATTAGCCTGACGACATCGCTCGTGGCCTGCACACATTAGTCATGGCCATGCTACATTGGTCGTGGCCTGCGCACATCAACCAACCAACATAGACTGAGGTCAGGCGAGGTGGTCCGTGGCCACTACGCATCAGTCAGCCAACATCGAATGTGGGTTGCCCACATCGTCCTTATCCTACATGCATCAGTCAGCCAACGTTGGACGTTGCTTGCCCGCATCGTTTGTGGTTAGGCCCTCCTGATATGTGAATCAATTTTGGTCGATGGAATAATGTAGGCAAGGGAAGTTGGCAAAATTGATACTTAACTTTGGTAAACGATTGGCTCTAAGGGCTGGGCATGGGGTCCCAGTCCTGAAGTTGTTCGTTGTCGGTGGACTGCTTGAGTTGCTCTTGTAGTGAGAGTGATTTGGTGCATGCAAGATTGGGGAAAGACTAGGAACAGTTCCTTTGGGGGCTTTTCCCGGGCGTCAAACATCAACCTCAGAACTAGTATGGACCCTCAGAACTAGTATGGACAAGGGGAATCTGAATGTTTAAGTAAAAAAAAGCATTGCAATGGTCCAAACGACTCTTTATGCAATGTGATTTCTGCCCAATACTCTGAATGTCAAAGTGAAAAAATTCAACCAAGTGTGGGCAAAAGACGGGAGTAGTTATGACTCTCTTAAGGTATCCAGATAACTCGTCATCTAATTATGATGCGCATGATTAGATTAACGAGATTCCCATAGTCCCTATCTACTATCCAGTGAAACCACATGCAATGGAACGAGCTTGGCCGAATTAGTGAGGAAAGAAAACCATATTAAGCTTGACTCTAGTCCCACTTTGTGAAATAACCTTAGAGGTGTAGCATAAATGGAAGCCAAGAGACAAGTGAATCGTAAGCGGGGAACTGTCCCTCTTTTTGGACCCAAGGCTCGCTTCGCGGGCTGATCTAGGCGAAATACATTATTAGGTGGGGAGTTTGGTTGGGGCGGCACAACAGTTAAAAGATAACACACGTGTTCTAAGATGAGCTCAACGAGAACATAAATCTCATATAGAAAGGGTAAAAGCTCGTTTGATTCTAATTTCCAGTACGAATATGAACCATGAAACTGTGGCCTAACTATACTTTAGGCTTTCAAAATTTGAAGCTAGAGTTGCCAATAGGCCTTATGGAAGGATGTTTTGAATATGCTTTAGCTTGGAGTTGCTGTTTTCTCCTCGGATATGTGCATTTATGTGACTGCATTCATGTTGGGCTGTTAGATTTAGTTTCTACCCTCCTTATTATATCTTGAATCTAATTCAAGGACGAATTTTCCCGAGGGGGAGATATTGTAACAACTCCGATTTGAAAAGAATGAAAAGTGCAAAACTTTCATAGCTGATGTCTTTATCTACGATCCCAACCTACATTCCCTAGGTGGTCAGATGAGCCATAGGTAGGAACCGTAAGTGGAGAGTTAAATGTTCCAAAATGTCAAGTCCTAGTACCTTTTTACGGTTCACTAGGACGATTCTTCATTCAATGTACGAGTCGTAGGTAGGTCTCACAGGTGAGTCTTAGATATAGTGAAAATTTGGGACTTACGATTGGTATGAACGGCCCGTAAGTGGACCTACGAACCGTACATGGGCCTCATCATTTGAAGGTCCAAATTCAAGTATTTGAAGCCCACCTACAGTTGACCAGGATGGTTCATAGTAGGACCTACTGACCGTAGGTCTGATCTGTTGGTGAGGGCATGTCAGCTATTTTTAAGGGATTTTTGGTGTTCGACCTAATCATTTTAACCCTATACCACGTCTTCCAAAGTCGTGTAATATGATTTTAAACCCCCAAATCACCCAATTCAATTAATTCTCCTAAATTCCATAAAGTTGATCAAGGTCTTCCCTAATATTTCTCTATCGAGAAGCTTGAAGAATAATGATAGGTTTCAAGACTAAGTCTCCAAAGTCACCATTAATAGAAAGCTTTTGGCATCAAGGTATGATAGTATTCACCTATGGAGTCATTTCCTCCATAAGGTTCCTAAATTCTCCAATTTTTACACGGTAGAATCTCCAATCGAAGCTAGGGTTTTACTCAATCTCATGTTTCTTTTAAATTATGATTCAATTGATTATTTTATATCCTTTTATGCACAAATTGAGATAAATACATGTTTTTATGTTGAATTCACATGAACCCATGCATAATCTATAGAATTGATCATATGATGAAGCTTTTGAATAATGAAAGATGATGTTTTGAAGATATGCATGTTCCTTATGGAAGTGATGAAAATGATTAAATGATTCTTTGAGAGTGAAGTATCAATGTTTTTGTTGTGTTGTGAAAGGATTTCTCACATACTACTCAATAATGAATGTGAAAGGGTTTTCTCACATAAAGAATTCATAAGTTGAATGGTTTTCTAACCTAAGATGAATCAAGATTAAGGAGCTATTATAATGATAAGATAAGTTAAGATTAATGACTATGCTTTGGGATTTTTTATTAGAACCGAGAGGATATTGAGATGGAATCTATTATGTAGTTAAGGCCGGGTTTATACTTACAATCTACCTATCCCATAACTATGTGACACAATAGGTTTCTCTTAGATAGACATTAGCTAGCGGATCCACTTAAGCTAAAAGTTTATGGTTCTTACCTTAGCAAGTAAGGACATCTCTTTTCGATGTGGGATAGACACCAAGTTCCATGTTATAGCTTCCATGGTCTATGTCAGTTAAAGTTAAATCTCCCACAATGATGAACTATGGTTACTTTCTAAAAGTATCTCAAATGTGTTTTAAAGATGTTTAGCTTGCATTGACCTTGGTTATGACTTACATTTTATAACATGTTATTTTATGATTTAGTTTGGTCATTGCATGTCATATAAAGTCCCTTTAGCATGATTTCATAACTATTATGTTTTGATATCACACTTGGTACATTCTATGTACTAACACATGCTTTTGCCTACGTTGTTTAACTAATGTAGGGTCCAACGCTCCTATTCCGTATACTCGTGACTAGTGACCCCTTTTTGTGATTTGAAGATTGGAGTGTCCTCATATTCTGAGGACCGAGATTCTTTTATTGCTTTCATATATTTTGTTTTGGATATTGTATGTGATGTATTTGTTACATCTCAATCACTCCTTTGATGTGATAGATAGCCTTAAGACTTATGTTAGATTTATGCTACCGTTTGGTCAAACTCTTATGATATAAAAACATTCTCATGAACTCTTTAAATTCTATTATCTTGTATGATGCATTCTAAGTGGCTTGTGTAGGGCCTCTAGGGTCTTATTCTACATGTCACTTCTAGGGTGTACTTTGGGTCGTGACAATTTAACCACTAAACTTTGTCGTTTTGACCCTATAACTATTTTTACTCATCAAAAATCCTTCATTCCCTCTCATTCACTCAAAACCCTCAAAAACTCCTAAGTCTTACTCTCAAAATTCTCTCCAATGATCTTCAAAGGAATTCTAGGGTTCTCCAGCTTCTAGGTCTATTCCTCCAAAGGTATTTATTACCCAAGCTATATGAAAACTTAACTAATGGACTTCTTTCATTAATTTTTGTTCCAAAAGAATCTCAAATCAACACTCTGATTTCAACCCAACTCTCTTAGGGTTTCATGTATTCTTCATGGGTTCAATTTTTAATGATTCAATTCCTTATTTTCAATTTTATTGTGCATGATTTGGCCCAATTATATGTTTTTCAAGTAATCTCATATGAGCCAATTCCTTCTTGCTTTTACTATGATTATGAACTTATGAATTATAATTATCAGCTTATGTTTGTTTTTAGAAATGGACAAGTTATGACTAAAAGATTCTTTTAAGCTACAATGTCAATGATGGGTGAAATGATTTCTTAAATTTGAAATAAAATCATAATTTAGATGCTTAAAAGGAAATGTCTTGATGCACAATTATGAAATCATGGTTTTGGAAGGAGTTATTCTAATATGATCTTTTGATTGGATTGGTAGTCTTCTATTATTGCCTATTCAAGAATTTTGATAGGATTATGATGATGTCTATTCCGTTGGGATTTTACTTAGTATTGAGAGGTCTTTGGAATGGAGGCCTTAGTGTGAGTAGAGGTTTGGTCTTTAGTAGCAATTCTCTTGTCCTAAGCTTCGTGCTCCCGTAGGATGGTCTTAAATGACCTAAGCTAGTGGATTCACTTTAGCAACAATGATTATGACGTTCTTACCTTGGCAACTATGACTCCCTCTTTTTGGTGTATAGGTTACATAATATTTTATGTTATAGCTCACATGGTCAATTATCGGTAACTTGTTAATATCCCACAAATGAACTATGTTTTCTTCAAAGGTTTTATCAAAACTATTCTCTTATCATTTTCAATATGTAGTCACCACGTCCATGATTTATGATTTCACTTTAAAGACTTTTAATACATTTTTCTTGGTCATACATATCATGCTCTAAGTTTACTGTATTATCATGTTTACATTTTTATGCATTTCCCCATATATAGTACATTGAAAGTTTTAATGCATATTGTGCATATATTGTGTCAAAATATACGGTCTAACTCTCTTCCTTCTATACGTAGCAAGATTAGGATTGCTCAGTGGTTGAGCGTTTGGATTGGTGAGTCATCATGGTTCGAGGGCTAGGCCATTGTCACTTTATAGCCTTCTTAGTCATTTAGTTTTGAGATATTGCTTGTGAATTAGGGTTTTTTCCTAGTCACATCTACGGATAAAAGCCTTATGTCATACTTAATTGAGGTTCTATGTATTCTCTTATGTACTATGTTGGTAAATATTATTTAATATTAAGAGTTTAGACTTATATGGCTTATATTCATCTTTATTGTATTTCTTTATGTCATGCTTTTGTCAAGTGAATTGCTTAGGGTCTCTTGGGGTTTTATATAGCATGTCATATCTAGTGTGTACTTTGGGCGTGGCAGTATTACTGTCATGTCATATTCTGTATTTCTTTATGATTAGCTAAGTGTGTTGCTAGGGGTGTGTGTGCATGAGGTGGGTCTAAACTTGAATGGGTAGTGATTAAATGATTTCCAAAGATGTTATTATGCATGGATATGTGGTTGTGTTCGAGGTTTAAACAAAAAATCTATGGTCTCAAACATTGGTTGAACTCCCTAACTTTACTTTGGCCTAACAAAAGGAAAGCAAAGTTGGGTAAGACTTCATTAGTGAGGACTAGAGAAATGTGTCTTTATACTAGGTTAGGGTTAAACATAGTCTAATACGATTGATTTCTCATTTAAAGGTTAGATATAGAAATATTCAAACCCACTCAAGCAATATTTGGTGTTTTGTATACAAGGTCTTATGATTTGGAAGAATCTGAGATACATATATTCAGTAGTTTGAGAGAATATTGGATATAGTATTAACCAAATGTTATTCTTGGGTTAATTGGTTTGGATTTAGTTGATCATTGCATATTGAGTTGAAATCCCAACAATATTGCACACACCCCTAGTCATTTCAAACCATGGAATCCCTCTTTGTGTTACCTAATTAAAATTGATAATCGTAGTTTTGAATAAAAAATTGTGTTACCTAACTCCCTCCGACCCTATGTTACATTATTATTTTGATAACAACATGCTTATTAGTCTTGAATTGATGGTCAAATATAGCATAATACTTCCCGTCATTCCTAATTGTTTTACCGTAATCATAAAGTTAGGTATTATTTTTACACACTACCACATATACTTTAATTGCAAAGTCTACTTGAGCATTATCAAATAATGGCAGTCACTGTGTGTTGATGTGTGCAAGAGAGAATGGGTTGAAAAGTGCAGAAAGTGGGTGCAAACTGCTCTTCACGAGAAGTCTCACCAACCTTGGTACCCTTCACGGGTACTTTCACGGTCTGTCAACTTAAGGACCAACCTAAAGGAGCTACTGGAAATGGAAAGACAATGGTTCACGGAAAGGTTCACGGTCCGTTACATTTTGTACGGACCGTCTAGCCTCTCGTGAACCTCAGGTATGAATTCAGGTTTCCAAGTTAAGGTCACAGACTGGTTCACGGACCGTGATGCCTTTCACGGGCAACTTCACGGTCCGTCGTCTGCGTCAGGTAAGTGTAGTGTCTAAGTTAGGGTCACTGAGTTTTTCACGGACCATAATGCCCCTAACTGGCAACTTCACAGTCCATCGTCTACAACCCAGTCCTACCAGTACTGGACCCGACCTATGCTTGACCCAACTTGAAATTAAAATGTATATGCGTTCCTAAGCACCAAAGGTCATGTTCTTCCCCTTTTCTCTTCTTCCTTAGTATTATAACGACTATTACAGAGTTAAATCAATTCAATTTGTGATAACTCCTTCTTGCCTTGAGAATCAAAGCCCTAATCTGAAGTTGGTTAAGAATTTCGAATCAAGTTCATCTTTATTTTTGTGTGCAAGTTTCGTCTAACTCTTAGTAAGTTCTTATAACCCCTTGTAATAAGTTGATTTTATGTCACAACATGTTAGAATTACTCAAATTGCTAGAATTAAGCATGATTTTATGATGAACTACATTGATGGGGACTGATTTGTTGTGGGTTAAGTTGAATTGGGTGTTTTTAGTTGATTCTTGTATGTGGATATGATAATGGGGGTTGAATTCGTGGTTGTCCTAGTTGGTTATAATTCAATGTTAATTAGTTGAGTTTATTACGAACTAGTTAATGAGTAAATATTTGTTGGTCGTGAACTTGTGTAAAATTGGTGGTTGGGTGCTGTAAATGTATGATGGGTAGACGATGACTGAAACACTGCAAAGTGTAAGACCACGATAGGTTTTATGAACCGTGGAAGCCATCACAGGCATTGAAACCTATCATGGACCACACTTGAAGTCGAGCCACACCTCAAATAAGTTCACGGACAGCATTACAAACCGTGGTTCACTCCACGTACCGTGAAGCAGTCCGTGAACATTACTTGGAACTGATCCACTGTCACACACTGTGCACACTGAGTCTGGGTTAAATCCACGAGGAGTTTCACAGCCTGTGGTACATACCACGGCCCGTGCAAGCTCCCGTAGAATTCATTTTTGTTGTAAATTTTAATTTCTCTGTATTTTAAATTTTTTTCGTTTATTTGATTCCGTGGCCCTTCCTAATGATTGATTGGGTGACGACATTCTTAAGGCAAGGCATCACGAGGAAATTACACGGGTGAAGTCTGAGTACCCGATAGTGTGTCATTTTACTGTGTTGTGTACTAATGAGTTTTGTGTTTCTCAGATATGATGCCTTCTCAAAGAAAGAATGCAACCAAATTCCCCCCCCCCCCCTTCCACTACTTCTCAATCAAAGGGTCATGACAACTCCAAAGCTATTAGTTCTGAGGTGCAGCTAATGTCATACCTGAAGATCACTCACCTCGGGCCCCTAGAGTAAAGACAAAGAGGGCCATTCTTCAGGACACTCCTCCCAAGTCTGAAGAGGGAGGTAGTCATTCCAGTAGCATTACAACATCAAGTAGTGAATCTAATGCTGGTTCAGGTAGCCAGTCTACTTATAACTCGGGGGGCAATGCAGAATCTGAAAGCGGCTCTCAGGAGGATGCAACAACTTCTCCACCTGCAGTAATACCAGAGGATAACACTGGAGCTCCGGTAGAGAGATGTGTGGCGGAGGTGGATAATAAGATGACTCCAGACGATATAATGGTTTAGTATGTGAGCATCCGCGAATTTGACCCAATAGTGCGACATCAACTTACTGAGTGGTTCAGAGTTATGCGGATGGTGAACAGATCGAAAGAGTTCTTTGTAAAGGGAATTGTGAATAAGTCAGGGGGATTTAGAAAGAGACCGCTCATGCCCAAAACTAGGGTAGTGCTAGCAGACATTTAGGCTTTTCCAGATATTTAAAAGTTGTTCAAGATGCACCAGTTTGAGTGGATGACCAATGCTCTTAGGGAATACACTGGTTATCTACCTCGACAATTCCATATTGTCTATGCTGCCACTCCACTGAACATACTTGCGAAAACTGAAACAACAAAGAGAGTACTATGGACACTTGCAGCCTCATTTGCTCCGGTAGACACAATCACTGTTTAGGGGAAAACTGTGAACATCTCAAAAGAAACAATTAATCGGATGCTTCATGACCCTGAGTATGCAACACCAGCTTCTGTGGGACTATTTGAGGGTAAACACCACGCGGTCATAAGTGAAGCGAAGATGGAGGATCCTACTTTACAGAGCGGGTTATGCGTTGGATTGCCAAGTACATTGCTACAGAAAGAGAAGCAGTGGCATGGGTGTCTGACCTAAATGTGCAGATTACGAAAGCGTCCCTAACTTTTCCAGCCAAGGTCTGGAGGTCAATAATTCGAGCACGGCTGCGACTCACAACAAATGACAATACATTGCTACCATCACTAGTATCATTGGTTGCATGCCTCATGGTCGGGTACCTTATGAATGCGGGTCGAATTATCACCTCTGAGATGCGAGATCGAGCGTAGAATGAGCAAGCATATTTGTCGTTTCCTTATCTTATAAGGAAGCTTTGTTTGCAGGCGAACAATCCTCCTAATAAGTTGGTTGATAAGCCGATGGAGGCATCTAAAATAATTGCAGTTTCAAGAATTCAAGATGTCAACAATCCTCTTTATAGGAGGAAAATAGGAGCAGCGGGACCATTAGTGGTAGTACCTCATACACCACTAGTCATCCCACAGGCTGCAGATCAAATTGAGTAGGGTGAGTCATCACAACCAGCTTTGGGGGCACCATCATCTCCACCAGCTTCAAACCCCCAGGCTTCAGGTACCTATGTCACTACTCTATGCACTTTCTTGAGAAATTCGTTGTAGATTAGTGCCAAACCAGGATCTTGTTCGATCAGATAGTCAACAAATTGACTTAGATAATAAAACAAAATGTGTTAGCTATGAAAAAACAGATCAAGGATGAAATGCGGAAGGAGCTTGCTGTTCTGAAGAATAGAATGGATGGCTTGGAAGCCCATGTCCAAACACAGTTATAGGCTGCCTCATTGGGAACTCATGAAGAGTTTCAAAGACAATTGGTCGAAATGTGAGCACAAGTTGCTAAACTGGATGAAAAGCTAGTACAGGTGCCCACTCCAGTCATGCAAGACTCATTAATGAAGATACTCAATGAGCAACATACTACTCAATCTTTGGACGTTATCAGGGGAGAACTCCTTAAGAGGAAATCCGACAAGCGAAAAAAACAAACTGGAGAATTTAATGATGAGCTACCGGCTGACATGTCCATAGAGGAAAGAAAGCAACACAAGAAAGCACGTAGGGCATCAAGGAGGCAAACTAGTGAAAAAGAAGCACTTGAACAACAGAAAAGAGATGTAGTGTTAGTTGGGGCTTCTAGTAGCGGTGTACCTTCCCCGACGAGTGGTGGCCAGCCTGATTCTGTATCGAGTTCTGAGAGTGCACCCATTGATAAGGGTGCCAATGCTGATCCGGAGACCGGCACCTAAAACGCCGTAGGTATGAGCCCTCCTCATAGCCCTGTGTGTTTTATTGTTCTGTATTTACTTTGAGGGAAAACTCTTTTCTTTTAGGGAGAGGGTGGTGAGCAACCTGCCATAGTTGTTAAAAAAATGGAGGTTGACTCTATGTTACTGTTTTTAGGTGTTTTGTGTGTTGAGTTGTGCAACAGCTAATCTGTGAAAAGGAGGACCGGAATCTGAGTTTGATAGTTAGGATCTTTAAATGAGATCTTAGATACTGATATGTTGAACATGGCTAGTCTAACCAATTAATTGGTGAACCAAGAAACTGAAAAATGCAGTCCTGTGTTGTGTGTGTGTAAGTTTTGATTAAAGTCTAAATTAGGAACATAAAACTAGAACTTGCCCAAGTAGTCTTGCTTGAATCTAAGAATAACCGGATAGGAAAGGATTGATGTTTGCGTAATCAAGACACAACTTCCAATGCAAGTGTCTACAATCGTACAAATAATAAAGTAACCCAAACCAAGGGTTGGGGTCGAGTCCTAAGGCAGTGGTTTTGAGAATTAATAGAGAAATAAAATTAATTTCTAATTAGTCGCAACTAAAAGCATTATCGAATAAAAACATGTTGAATCAAAAGAGGTGACACAAGAGTTTTAATTATCAATGGGGGTTTGTCACAAGTAAGTAAAAACAAGCAAAGATACGAAGAGTACTAATCAAGGAGAGGGGATTCTTGGAATGTGATAGGAATACGGGTTAGACTAGAAAGTTGGGTACATGCTTTTAATAGTAATTCAATTGAATATTTGTGACTAGGCTAGACTATAGTGGGGGTAAGCTTTCTCTCGAACAACTTACCCCGAATCAAATAGGTTCCTCTCGGACACTCACTTGTAGCATGAAGAACAACCTCCGCCTTAGCCCACTCACTCTCTCGAGCTGAGTGTGTGGGAGAAGGACTAGGGCTCACTCTCTCGAGTTCAACCTCATGTCGACCCACTCCCACCGGCCATCAATTTAGTAGTTTTAGTTTTACGACTTCTCTCTCGAGCAAGCCGAAAACACAAAGGTGAAATCATATTTGCAACTACAATTTCATTAAGTTCCACCACAACTGCTAAACCAAATCACATTTATACAACAAATAAACCATCAACAAGCAAGACCCAACAGATAATCTAACCCATATTCACAAAATCACACCCCAATAATTGGGGTTTTAGCTAGATATGTAAAAGAAATAGAAATTTATACCAAAGTGAGTTTGCATTCAAAAGGGTATGAAGATTTTAGTCTCTAAACAAGCCAAGAGTGAAGAATCCAAGAGACCAAAATTCAAATTGTTGGAGTTGAAACCCTCTGAATCTTCAAGTTCGTCAAAACTCTCTCCAAACTTAGAACTCAAAAATCTATGATAATAAATATATATTAAAAATCTGATATAAAACTACAACTCTCAACGACTATTTATAGTTATAAAAATTTGTGCAGCAGTGGATCATTCGGCGTCGTTAGTCGAGATCGCCGATCAACTCGACCATCTACCCTTTGGTAGGTTCCATCACCGTCTTTCTCTATCCTTCAACATCGTCGTGTTTTGGATCATTGGGCGATAGAGTACTACTTCACGAAACTGCTCGGTGACACGCTGAGTGCTCCTTTTCCCCACCGATTTATTTCGTTCTTTCAGGGCTCAGCACACCGAAATAAAAGGCGTGGATAAGACCTTTTGGCGACTCACCGAATGGGTTCGGCGATTCTCAGATCTTCATTTCTTCATTTTTTCAGCTTTCCTTTGTTCCTTTTTTTGCCAAGTAGTGTCCATGCTTTCCCTCAAACTCCAAATACCTGAAACTTAAGGGTTTTCATCAGATATTGAGATAAAATATGCATTTGAGGACACTAATTATATCAAAATATAGCCCTAAATGAGTCCAATTAGTGTACTCATCAAGAATTAGGCCATTTTTGTTAAACCAGTAAAAAAAGCAAAAAATAAAAGAACCAAATGAAAAGCTTATCACTTGAACCCCATTTGAGACTTAAGTAAGTCTTTGTTCTTACCCAACACAAATCATATCCTTGGTTCTTTGAAGGTACGATATCACAACTCAGGACAAAAGCCTAAGTTGAGGGTGATTGCCATTCGAACAGAAGGAAAAAGTGAAAAAGAGGGTTCAACCAATGAGCTAAGTGAATATAAAATTGCATATATAAAAAAAAGTGTAAAGAAAAGAACAGAAAAAGAAAAAAAGAAAAAGAAAAAGAAAATAATGGCTACTAAGATGTGCTGAAATAAAGAAAAAGAGGGAATCACTCAGAAAACAGTTATGTGAAAATGAAACTTTGGAAAACCAAGGGACTAGTCACTCACGAAGCCAAATATCCGTTCCCTAGCCTGAGCCTATGTTTCAAGCCAATAAAGTCCTATAGTGATCCTATTCTGAGTGTTTGAAAGATAGACCGTAGAAAGCAAGGTCAAGCCTATGGTGGTTTGTTGTTAGTGTTAGAAGTTCTTTGAGAGCGTGAGTGTAGTGCTCAGTCCCAACTATCATGAGTGAGGGACTTCTTTGGTGTGAGGACACAGTGATTGCATTTGAAAGTAGATTTTGTCAGTTGGTAATACACAGGCATAAGCATGATTGACTTTGAGTAGTGAGATGTCATATATTGATCCTTACATGTTAGATTCAGGGTTTTGGGATACAAATTGTGTTTGAAATAGTTGTTGCGTAGTGTCAAAAGTTTGTAAATGATTTGAGGGCGGATTATATTGATTTTTCATCACTTGTGGACAAGTAATGGTTCTAAGTTGAGGGTGTTGATGTGCCACGAAATCTTGGCATATTTAATGTTTGAAAACTAAGGAATAAGACTAGACTCGAGTGTATTTACGTTGATATAATGTGTTTGGTAGTGTTTATACAGGTGAAACAGGTAAAAGTAAAAGATGGAAATGAACAAGAAATCAGTGAAGGTGAAGTAAAGACCACGGACAATCTCATGGGCCGTGGTGTTCACTACGGATCGTAGAGACACTCCTGATAGTGAAAAAAGTGGTTGGGCAAGGAAAAGTAAAAAAATGTTGGAACCAAGTGAAGACCACGAACGACTTCACTGCCCATGGTCATCACAACGGGCCATGGTTGTGGTCGTGAAGCTGAGCCAGTGTTCAAGAATAAAATATTGAAAAATGAGAAGCATCTAAGTGAAGACCACAGACGCCTTCACGGGCCATGGTGCTTATGACGGTTTGTGGTCTCGTCCGTGATGTAAATTACAGTGATCAAGTTTTGAAGACCAATGTTAGGGAGTTCTAAAGGAAGACCACGGAGGGCTTCACAGTCCGTCAAGCCATCGATGAGCCATAGAAGTGGCCGTGGAGTTGACCGACATTTCAGCCCTAGTTCAAATTGTACTCATTTTAAATATTCTATTTTGAATTACTTAGGTGGTTTTTTTATCTTATCGGACGTGGGATAACAAACTACTCTCGATTATTTTAGTTTTGGATTTTTATTATTACGATCAGTTTGAAGTTTGGATTCTGATTCTCATATTATTAAAGTGATCGTTGATATGTTGATTATTCTTGTATGTCTTTATATCATGTGTTCATTATGTATTGCTATTCGATTTTGTGAAACTATGAGGGGATAAATACCACGACTGGGGCTGTGAGATCCACGGCGTAGTTTTAACTATAATTTCGTAAAACACGTGAAAGGCATTTAGTGTTTACAATCTGTAGTTTTAGCTTTCGTTATCTTTATAATCTGATCAGTGCACACATTAGATTGAGCATGTATCTGGTTTTTGTTCGAGAAAAAACTATCATTTAGGAAAAAGCTGAACTAAACTAACGAATTGGAGTTACAATTTAAGTTCGAGAGAAAAGAACTTTAACCTCAAGCCATTGTAAGTGAGGGTCAATGTTAGTAGCACTCTTATGTTGAGAAGACGTGAGTGAAAGTTGTTTGATTAGACTGACAAGTGTCAGATGAAATTAACTCGCAAAGATTTTGTAAACATTGAATCGCCTGAAACTCAATTACAGAAGAACACTAAAACTAACGTTATGGTGAACACAATCCTGGTTTCTCTTAATCAACTGAATCATCTTCAAAACAAAATGGTTTGTTAGTCAATAATTTGGATTTTGACTGCAAGGTTTGCTAATTATAACATCTCAATTACACCTAATTTACACTCTGTTGTTTTTTGTTTAAAAGAAAATAACGACAATTGAATAAATGCGACAGTGAAACTTTATCTGTAGAGAAATTCTCTGTGAGATCGACTTCAACTCTAATTGAGTTCTGTAAATTGACATCGACTGTTCACACTTCTTATGTGAAGTGTAAGTTTGGACGTATCATCTATCTATGAATCCTCTACTATTACAGAAGCATTTTTGGATAAGACCCACGACACCTCAAAACTAGTAAATGAAAGATAAAGGTGAAGGTCCTTTAGAATATGAGATGGCTCACCAAAGCTGATTGGAATATCACATGACCTCAGCAAAAGGCCTGTTGATGATCCTGAATACCTTTATCTGTATCATGAAATAATGCAGGCCAAATGGCTCAGTACATGGAATGTATGATCATGCAAGGGGAATTCTAAAGAATAAACACAAGCCTGAACTAATGGAAAAGAAACATACTTACCTCTTCTTAACTCACTCAGCTTAACACAACCAACTCAATGAAACATAGTTCAACTCAACTTAGAGAAAATATGGCTCAACTCAATAGTAAGATACTCAACTCAGTAAAACATAGTTCAACTCAACTAAGATAAATAGGGTTCAACTCAACAATAAGGTACTCAATTCTGACTCAAGATACCCAACTCAAATTTAAGTTACTCAGCAACAGTAAAAGATGCAATATCTTGAAAGCTTTTAAAACAATAGACAATAACTCAATTTTATGCAAAAATACAATAATAACTTAATTGTATGAAAATTCAACAATAACTCTGTTTGTATATAAAAATACAAAGTAAACTCGTCTATATCCCCTTTCCACAACTAAAGTACTATTTACACACTTATAATACCTTATTACTTAATCAGTTCTATAACCTTCTGAACATCATGACCCTCTCAAATAAATCATAAGCCTAGCTTAGATCTACGACTTCATGAATACTATGTTCTCTTATTCAACATATTAATTTAGTCTCTTCTAACACGATGGCACATCGACATCAACTCTATTTTGGTTAAAATATACTGTATCTCATCATGACTAGTAACTATTCCTCTTCCTTCTATCGAGAACTCTCTACAATATTATTATTCTTTATTCCACTCATGAAGGAACTCATCACTTATAACTGACAGGGTGCATGATTGCAATAACATAATCTGCCCCATCACTATCTCCTTTAATTTGATTACTAAACCTCTGCATACTTTCGTCTAACTCTGGGCACTTGCACTACTACTGCTCATAATTTCGTAACTCATGCTCCCTTATTGGATGAGAATAATACCCAAGCTTTAAACACAGTTCCTCATAAGGATCTCATCTGAAACAAGGCTAAGAAAAGAGAGTACAACTCTTTTTTAGCTCAAATACACGATTAACATGAATATGAGTGCATTTTCTCAAACTCAACACTTACTCACTCTTAGGCTTCTCTCAAACCCCTATTTATTAGTCTCATGACTTCTTAAGACTTTCCTAAGATCAAATCATCGATAAAGAACTGACTTTACTTTTCAACTACCTCTAGTATGAGGGGCAGTGAATGGGTAGGAGAACGCACGAGTTAGAATAAGTCTCTATGACATAGCTCTATTGCACGATTAAGAGTATGAAAGAAGGGAAATTTTTTTAGTCACTTATTTATATAAGTGGGTCTCTCATAACCATAAATAAGATCCAACTTGACACTACTTCATAGACACCCTAGAACAATTGAAATATGTTCTCTGGTAGCAAGTTTGTCACGACCCGAGTCTACACCCTGGATGTGGCCGACACTCGAGAATCATTGCTGGTCCCAAGTGAATACTCATCCTGGCTGGCTACAAGAGAAATACTAACTCACGCAAACAACAACTTAAAACTAATTAAATTTCATTGAACTCAAATACTCAACTTTTTTGAAAGTCTGTACAACACTCAAAATAAAATTTAATATATAAAATCCTCAAGTCTGTCTATCTATGATGCCTCTACTATTACAGAAGGATATCGGGACAAGACCCACAACATCTTAAAACTACTAATTGTAACATAAAGGTGAAGTCCTCCAGAATATAAGATGGCTCACCAAAGATGACTAGAATAACACATGACCTTAACGAAATAACTATTGATGATCCTGAATAGTTTTATCTGCATCATGAAATGATGCAAGACAAATGGCTCTGTACAATGAATGTACGAGCCAGTAAGGGGAATTCTAAAGCATAAACATAAGCTTGAACTGATGGAAAAGAAACATACTTACCTCTTCTCAACTCAGTCAACTCAACTCAATGAAGTATAGTTTAACTCAATTCAGAGAAAATAGGGCTCAACTCAATAGTAAGATATTCAACTCAGTGAAACATAGTTCAACTCAACTAAGAGAAATAGGGCTCAACTCAACAATAAGGTACTTAATTCTGACTCAAGTTACTCAACTCAAACTCAAGATACTCAGCAATAATAAAAAATGAAATATCTGGAAAGCTTTTAAAATAATAGACAAAAACTCAGTTGTATTCAATAATACAATAATAACTCAATTGTATAAAATTACAAAAATAACTCTGTTTTTATATAAAAATACAAAGTAACTCTGTGGGAGATTCACTAACCGACAACCATCACTATGAGCTATGTAATGATAGAACGTCTAGCCCATTCTTCTAGAACTGTCCTATACTTTGCCAGGGTATAAAACCTACTACTACATGGATCTACTTGTCTATGCTAAAAATCAATAATGAATCATCTTAAAAGTATGACCCTTTCTACCTATGTTGGCTACATGATTTATGGGGGTTGTGACGTGTCTGAACTCTCACACATATCGGTGCTCAATATTACTCCCAAAATATAACTAGCTCATATGTTTAGAAACATAACTCATTTTATGTTTTGAGATTATTAGTCAAAATATTTCTCTTAAAAGAGATGGTACTCAAACTGCTCAAAAATCATTTGGAAATCTTAGTTTCCTCTAATCTTAAATGTAAAAACATTTACTCTTGGGAATACTTAGTTCTCATATATCATTTTAAAGAAAATTAACTCAGCTTTACTCTTACACAACTCAGTCCTCAAGTCTTTAAAACATGTTTTAAAACAAATTGTAGAAAGACTTCTTAAAATAGGGTTCGTATCGAATTATGGATGTGAACGACTCAATTCAAGGTTTTCAATAACAATGCATTGAACTCAACAACTCCATAACTCAAAGACTCAATGATACTACTAATCTAAAGAATGCTTGACTCGGAGGGTTCATGCAGATTTATGAGCATGAACTAGTCAACTCAAGGACTCAATGATACCTCTCATCTCAAGAATGCTTGACTCATATGGTTCATGGGGAATTATGGGCATGAACTACTCAACTCAAGGACCTTTATGGGTAACATGTAGTAGCCCTATACTTAGGAATATAATCCAAAAATAATTAGGAACTCAATACTGAAGACATAGAACTTGAAGATACTACTCCTCTCAAAGATACTTAACTTATGGAGTTCATATGAAATTTAAAGGCATGAACGACTTGTCTTAAGGGTCTAAATAACAATATGGAACTCAAGTATACAACTCTTCTCATTCTCATACTTACTCTCTCAAAACATTGCTCAAATCGATATTTGATCTCAAAAGATTCACAATTGAACTCAAAGACTTTCTTGAACTCTACTCTTAACTCTTTCTTGAATTTGAGTAATTAATTCAAGGTTTTTGATTCATGATATGAAGGATATCGATGACAATTTAAACTCATTGACACATTTTCCTCATTCTCATACTCACTTACTCGAGTCTTGATACAAGTTATTAGAAATTGTACAAGACTCCGCAAAAAAAGACTCGAAAGGGACTTTCTTAAAATGTTTGAAAAAGGTCTCAAGACTTGACTCTTAACTCTACCTTTAATTTGAATTATGAATTCAAGGTTATTATTCAAGTTATGAATGATTTTTAGGTGTTTAGAAGTAGTTTAGAATCAATAGGGGTTGAATGAATCTTTTTAAAGAACTCAAACAAGCAAAATAATAGAGAAGAAGTAGGGGAAGGCAACCCTGGCGCACTGAGTGGCACAGGGTGCTAGCCCTCTACCTACAGACACTCTCTGCTAGCGCAATGGTGGGGTGGCACACAAGCCAATTCCCAGAAAACACCGACAAATTTCTTTGCTCATTTTCTCACCCTAGTTCGCCTATATTCAAATGGATTCTTTCCCACTCACTTAGATTCGAATACCTAACCTAAGTATACAGTAATCTACTCAAAGAAGCCCTCAAATCACTAACTTTCATCTCAAGAATTCCTCAAAACCTCAACAAAACAAAATTTAGAATGAAACTTTAAGAACACTTATCAAAAACTCATCATGAACTTAAATTGCTCAATATTATGAATATATTCTCAAAAGAAACTCATGATTGGCGTGTGAGTAAACAAAATCAACACTATGGAAGCTTACATACCTCAAAGAACTAGGTTCTTGGCGGAATCTTGAATTTCTTAAACGAACGCTAGAAACTTTGAACTTTTTCTCCTCTTGAATCTTCTTTTATTTTCTTGAACTCCTCTAAAAACCCTAAGCGTATTTTAGGAATAAACAAATTTGATTCCAATTAGTTTAGACTCCTAAAACCCTAGTAAAAATGTTTAAATCTGATTAGGTAAGGAAAGGACCAGAATACCCCTCATATTTTTGGGTAACTTTCCTTAATTTGATAGCTCAACTTCAAACAGACATATCACCCTCATACGAGCTCAAAAATTAACAAACTCGGTGGCTTTGGAAAGAGGACTCAAAGATCTTTCATTTGATATCTTATGGGTTTTTTTTTAAGTTGACCCAAAACTGAAAAGAACCTAGGAATGACTTGAAGGAATTCTCTTTAGTTCTTTTTGGAACTCAAGGTGCTACATCTAGCAACCCTAAAACTTGAGAAAATTTTAAATTCTTCGGTACAATCTTACTCTTAACAAAGAATGGTTCGAGTTTTAGGCCAAAAAAATTCCGAGGTGTTACACCATATCCCATTGATTCTGTGGCCATGGTTCAAGAAATTTCATATGTATTTCCCACTGATCTTCCAGGTATTCATCCATCTATGGACATTAATTTTTCTATTGACTTGGAGACGAGCAGAATGCCCATCTGTATTCCTCCTTATTGTATAGCTCCAGTTGACTTGAAGGAATTAAAGGATAAGTTGCAGGATTTGTTGAGTAATGGGTTTATTCTCCTAGGTATTTATACATGGGGTTCTCCTATGTTGTTTCTGAGGAAGAATGATGGATCCATGATGATGTGTATTGATTATCGAAGGTTGAGCATGATAACAATAAAGAACATGTATACTCTTCCTCGTATCGATGATTTGTTTGATCAGCTCTGGGGTGCATCTCAATTTTTTAAGATTGACTTGAGGTTTGGTTTTCATCAGCTGAATATTAGGGCCTCAAATATCCTTAAGATAACTTTTAGGACTTGTCATCAACACTATGAGTCTCTTGTGATGTCTTTTGTTTTGACTAATGCCCCTACAATGATCATGGAGTTGATAAATTGGGTATTCCAACTTTATTTTGATTTGTGTTTTGACTGCTCCAATGAGTCTGGAACGTTGAGTATAATTGATTTACATATGTGATTTGTCTACATGGGGTTTCGAACAAATCCCGATGGTCCTTTTGATGATTTAATAGCTGGTTGTATTATGTTTGTGTTTGCAAGACTCGTTTTTGCGTAGGCTGGTCTCTTATGCGAGCTTCAGAAAAGTGAGACCATCTTCAGTTAGGCGAACTTCACAAAAAAAAGAGGCTTTATTTTGCGAGAGCTGAGTTTTTAGCGGGGTTCGCTTAAGGAAAACCCTGGTCGCTTTTGTGATACCTGGGAGGGTTTTTGCCTTCCATTTTTGGGGTTAGGGAACCCTTGGAGGCGATTTGGGAAAGGTTTCTTATACTAAATCCTTTGGTTAAGATTTCTTGATCCTAAGCCTTTATTTACCTTTGGTTATTTATGAATTCTAACATCATAATTTGTGATTAGATTTTGAGAGTTGCAAGGTTTCACAAGAACTTGAATATTGACATTAAATGATGATTTTGAAGTGGTTTTGATCCCCTCTTTGAAATCAATTTCCCGAATGAGTTCCTAAAGTCCTAAACCTCATTTTCAAGTATGCTTTTCCTGATTACGACCTCCATTGTGAAAATGGTTTTGAGGTAGTTGACCTATTTCACTATATAATTGATGTGGGAATTGTTGTTTATGATGAGTGATTGTGAATACTTTATTGTTATAGACTTTGTGGTTTTGAAAGTTATTGAAATGGGAAGACTCAACTCTTGGTGTGATTTATTGATTGATTTAAGGCAAGTGATATCCTAAACCAGTTATTCTAAATGAATTCACAATTCTTTCATTGCTTGTATATTGGGAGTAATGGGGATGAGGTGAAGGGTTTAATTGTTCACTCGATATATCTAATTGAATAATAAGGGGTTGAAATTAAAAAGGCTTTGAGATGAACATGATGATTTGAATTTCCTTATTGTGACCCTTGTAGATTGATTGGAAAAAAAATGCTTGAAAGCATGAAAGTTCACTTGAACTGTATAATTTTTTGTCATTTCCATATGGTGTGATATTATTTGTGTGTATTAATTTTTGAACAATCTGATGAGATATGTGATGACTTATGTTGCCGAGGTCTTTTTCGATGAGTTCTATTACGCCAAAGTCATTTCCTTCAAGTGATTTGATGTAAAGCAAATGTGAGAGGGTTTCGACAAATGATATAAAGCTAATGGGAACTAGTTCCGACTAGTGCTCTCATATAAAGCAATTCAGAAATGGTTCCATGTAGTAATATTGTGCCGATGGGAAATGGTTCTCGCGAGAGATTGATCTTTGTGTTGGTGTATTCGATGCTTATGCCTGACTTACTTGTTAATTGTAATTGATGTACTTATTGCGTATGACTGAACTACTTGACATTGAGATTGACCTATTTGATTCTTGTATTTTTAATATTGAATTGTGGATACTGGGCCTTCTGAGCCGTGTATTATGGAAATGTTAGGCTGGACTAATTTCTTGCATGTTGTAGTTTGAGGATGTTTGATTGGAGTGTAAGAGGTATTAAATTTATTGCTAGATACCTTGTTTATTAGGTTGCTTGCTGGGTACGTAACGTGGTTTTTGTACTCACTCATTTCTTCTACACTTGTGTAGGTACCGAGTTCGTCATAGCGTGATCGCTCATCTTTTTTTTTCTGAGGCTCATTGAAGGACTTGAGAGGTAGCTGGATGTCATCCCGATAGGCGCTCTTTTCCTTTTCTTTAAGCTTTGTTCTATCTGATAAAGAAAGACTGACACTAGTACTTATTTTTTAATTCCTCAATTTATGTATTTAGTGGCATGTGCACGTTCAAACAAAATTTTGGGATATTGTTTATAATTAATAAATTTTCCACCTTTTCTTGTTCTTACTTTATATTTTTTACATTTTTTTCGCTTTTGTTGGGTTCAGGGTGACTTCTATTGGTGGGGATATACAAGTGACATCATGCCCATTTTTGGGCCGTGACAAATGGTATCTGAGCCCCAAGTTCATAGTTCTCATGTGTACAAACCAAGTCTAAGTAGAGTTATGAGGATCAGTATGTAGACATCTATACTTATCTTCAAGAGGCTATAAAGATTTCTAAGAAACTTCCTTTTTATTCATCCTTTCTTATCGTGTGTGGTTACCTTTGCTAGCATTGAGTTGCCACATGTTATTTTGGCAGATGCCGAGGACTAGAGCATTTGTTTCCAGTAGTAGAGGGGAGGTAATCCCTGAGGCTGTTGTTTAGTCACCAAGTAGGGGTAAAGGTAAGGTCCGAGATAGAGGTCCTACTCATAATGTAGAACCAATTAGAGGTTGTGCTCGTATAGTCGCACCAGCCAGAGATAGAGCTAGAGGGGCTTCTCAAGACCACATGTTGAGGTTGTTAAGGACGAGATTCCTCTCGAGTTTGGAGCTCCCTTGTTTCAGGAGACTTTGGTGAGGATGTTAGGTGTGCTGGATAATTTCTCTTAGGGTGGTGCGATATGTACGCCATAGGGTTCTCATACGAGGGTAGGGGCACAAACCCTAATCAGAAGTGTATTCCAGGTATTCAGGATCAGGTTGGTCAGCCACCTGTGGTTTTAACATCAGTTGTAGGTGTTAAGATTTCTCCTAAGGTTATTCTGGCGATATCTAATCTGAAGTGTTACAAGAGAGTTGAAAAGATGAAACAACCGTTATTTCAAAGTGGTAAAAGTGAGGATGCTCATAAATTCATGAGTTTGTTCTATGATATGCTTGAGGTAGTTGGTATGAGAGATGATCGTGGTGTTCAATTTGTTGAACTGTAGCTTCGTGGATGCGCCAAAGAGAGGTGGAGAACACTTGTGAGGTCTAGGCCGGTTGGATCTTCCCGGTTTGAGTGGGATGTGTTCTCTAGTGCCTTACGGTATCGCTTCATTCCTTAGAGCGTGAGGGAGAAGAATCGATTAAGGTTCCGAAGGTTGACTTAAGGAAGTTTGTCTAGGACCATGTATGAGGCCCGTTTTGTTTGAGCTTTCTAGGCATGTTATGACTAATTGTTCGGATGAGGCATAGAGAATTTGTAGGTTTTTGAGAGGGTTGACTTTCTCTTTCAGGTCTTATGTGTTTAGAGCAACCAAAGAGGGGGTTTTCTTCCGGTCCATTGTGAGTGCCACCAAGGAGGCGAAGTTGATGGTTTTATAGGAGTTTGGGAAGCACAAAAGGGCCCATAGTTCTAGTCAATTTTTCTTGTTCCTTATTTAGAGGAAGAGGATCGCATAGAGGTAGTAGCTCCATTCAGCGTCATGGATCAATTCATGATTCTATGAATACAGTTGAGAGTAGGCAGTCAACCTAAGGATCTGATGGTTCTAGCCGAGCTGTCCATTGTTGGTCATCTAGTTTGCAACAACAATTATCTGTGCCTAGATCTTGCTTTACTTGTGGGGATCGAGGTCATATGATGCAACAATTCCCTCTACACTCTAAATCATCACCTCAGTGTTCTTATCCAACTATTTTTGCTAGGGATTCAGCACCTCCGAATAAGGGTCGAGGTAGAGATCAGTCTGGTAGAGGTGGTAGGGCTTCTTGTAGAGGAGCTCCAGCTCAGCAAGGTGGAGGTACAGGTTTTACTATGACTAGAAGTGGTCGTGTGGGCTAGTGTTATGCATTTCCAGGGAGGCCTCAGGCTGAGAATTTTGATGTTGTGATCACACGTACCCATGCATTTTCGTAGCCATCAATTTCAAAATATACTAACAATTGTGGCGTATAATAAGTCTTCTTATCCAAAGCCATCTTATTTTTACTTTCATTCTTCAAAGCTAGATACACTATTTCTTAATCAATAACTCTAAAGCAGTACTCGTCATCTCATCATTTTTCATTTGAGATGAACAGATTTATCTTTTAATCTCAAAACTATTCTTTCGGTCGAACTTGAAAGTAGGGATGGAGAATTATTAAGACCTCAATCATTTTTGTCACCAACTAGATCTTCGACTCCATCAGGTTAATAGATACAAAGTATACCAGGACGGAGATGGGTACAATTTGGACTCCAAGCATGATCTTGTTGCAGTAGAAACTTCAAAATAATTGTACATAAATCTTGATCGGGTACAGGTGAAGTTTTCTTTCTAAATATCAATACACAACCAAAAAAATTCCAATATAAAAAAAAATACTTGTAAATATTATGAAAACATTCTAGTTCAAAGAGAAAAAAAAAATTGGTGTTTAATTGAGAAAAGAGAGGAAGAAAGTTTGTAGGGAGAGACAACAAAGTCACACAAAGACAACAAAATGACGTGTGATTATTTTAAAGCATATTAAATAGCTCTGAACGGTAGAAATCTCCTACAAATATGATTATTTTAGATATTTTCAAATCTAATAAGAAGCTTTTTTTTTTAAAAAAAAAGAAACAAATAGGCTTAATGGGTTGAATTTGAATGATTAAGATTCAGTTTTGAAAACCAAACACTTAATGGATTGAATTTGAATGATTCAAATTCAGACCTCCACTAAGTGCAAACAAATGAGGACTTAATCTCCTCTCATACACGGCTTCTATAAAGTTGTAACACCCCAGAAAATTTTTGAACTAAGACTGGGACCTTTCTTTTTTGTGAGTAGGATTTTACCAATGAATTTAAAATTTCTAAAGTATTAAGGTCAGATCACTAGATATATCACCTTCAGTTCCAAAATGAATTAAAGAGAATTCATTCAAGTCATTCCTTAGTTCCTTTAAGTTTTGGGTCAACTTTAAACAATCATAACCTTTAGTACAAGATGAGTTAGGAGACCGACAAGATATCAAATGAATGATCTTTGAGTCCTCTTTCCAACGCCACCAAGTTCACTAAATTTTTAGCTTGCATAAGGGAGATATGACCTTTTGAAGTCAGGTTGTCCATTTAAGGAAAGTAACCGAAAAATAGGAGGGGTATTTTAGTCCTTTCCTTACTTCAATTTATTCTAAACGCGAATTACACCCAATTAAGGGTCTAAACTGATAAGAATCAGTCATCCCCAAAAGCATTGAGGGTTTAATAGAGAAGATTCAAGACGAGAAAAAGTTCATAGTTTCAAGCATTCGTTCAAGAAATTTAAAATTTTGCCAAGAACCTTGTTCTTTGAGGTACGTAAGCTTCCATAGAGTTCCGGTTTCTCACCCACACGCCAATCATGAGTTTATTTTGAGAATCTATCCATAAATATTGAGCAATTTAATTTCTTTATGAGTTCTTGATAATTTTTCTTGAAGTTTCTTTATCGATAAAGTTTTGATGTAAGACTTTACTTGGGTCAACTTCAAACGACCATTACTCTTAGAATATAAAGATTTACATGGCCCATAACCTATCAAATTAAAGGTATTTGAATCTACTTTCAAAGGCCACAAATTTCACATCAATCCAATTTCTGAGTAAAAAGTTATGACCATTTTAGTAACCTAATACAGTGTTGTTACGAATAAGCCAACGAGAAAACATTAAAAGGGTCATTTTTGTCTTTTTTACATCCAAGAAAACCCTAAACGAATTTCTTGATTAATAAAAGGCTCAAAACAATCAGATTTTTATATTTTAATCCATCATTCTCTTTTCTCTCAAACCGTAGGGGAAAACAGTAAGGAAAAATCAAAGTCGAAGACTCCATTCAAGATTCTTTAAATCTTTTTCACGATTCTACTTCAAGGTAAGTCTTTCTCCAAGATTTTCGTTCTTTTCAACTTAAATTCCTCCATACAATTATGAATCATTCAAGTAAATCATAATTCAATGCCATAGAGATTTCAAGAAACTAATTCAAGAATCTCAAGAAAGGTTTTCTTGATTGTTCTCCTTCAAGGTAGGCTTTCAAGGCTTCTAATCAAGTTCTTCTTCAAGATTCTTGTAGATTCTTCAAGAATCTTTTTCTTCCAGGTATATAAGGCTACTATAGTGTTGGACTAGTTCGTCTTCATGCCCTAGATCTATTTCCAAGTCAGTAAAAGAATAATCTAGGATTCTATCCCTAGATTTGAGTATTCTTGAGATAAGTTGATTTTTGAATTCTTAAATTCCTTATTGTTTTGAAATTCTATTCCTAAGTATTGAGTTTCAATATTTTTATTGAGATCCTTGAGCTAATTTTTTCATGTTTTTAATTTAGTGTGAACCCTATTTTGAGTTATAAATCTTGAGATGTTTTTCAAAGACAACACTTGAGTTTTAAACTGAGTTTTTGAGGAAGTAAAGATCAGTTTTAGTAAAAAGTTTAAAGGTTCTATTTCATAAGGACTTAAGAGTTTCTAATGTTATTTTATTCATATATATACATATACATATGAATCTATGTTAAATACTGGACTTGAAAGATAAGTTCATAAGTGTATGTTTTCAAGAAGGTAAACACGTCTCATGTTTTGAAAAGTTTTTCAAGAAGGTAAACACGTCTCATGTTTTGAAAAGTTTTTCAAGTAATGTAAGAAGTCCATTCTTTGTAATCGGTGAATTGAGCACAAAGTTATATTAATTTTTTTGGGAGTAGTATCGAGAACCGAGTTGGGTTAGAGTGTTTTATGATTCCATGTCCCATAGAACTACGTAACCACGTAGGATAGGATAGCATTGATTCTTCATGCGACTCCTCAGTGCTTCCGAGAAGGCCAATTAGACGAATCCATATTCACGATATCATTCTATACCCCCGACAAGGTATAGGACGAGCCTTTTCAATGTGTGGTTGGACGTTGTATCTTTGCTAGGCTCATAGTAATGGTTGTGGTTAGAGAAACTCCCCACAATTAAAGTATATTATTTCCAATGTTGCTTTCATTGTATATTTTATTGTAAAACTTAAATGGTTTTCACTTCATGTTCATGTATTGATTCAGTTGAGTTTCTTTCAGTCATTTAGTTAAGTTATTTACTTACTCAGCTATATTATATACTCGTACATTCCATGTACTGATATCATTCTACATGCATCCTTTTATGATGCAGATATAGGTGTTCATGATTATCAACAGGCGCTTCGTTGAGATCACTCTACACTCCAGTTAGCTTTGGTGAGCCTCCTTGTATTCTAGAGGACTTCACTGTTACTTTCTAGTTACTAGTTTTAAGGTGTCGTGGGTCTTATCCTGAAATCCTTTCTTAATAGTAGAGGCTTCATAGATAGACAGTTTTGGAGTCTTTAAGTTTTCAGATATTTTATTCAAACTTATGTTTCATACTAAGTATATTCTGCAAAGTTTTGAGATTCAATAAATTGTTTTTAAAATTTTCTTTCAATTTGATGCTTATGTATGCTCAAGTTAGTCTTCCGCTTGTAGTCACCCAGGATGAGGGTTTGCTTAGGGACCAACAATGGTTCTTGAGTGTCGTCCACGTCCAGGGTGTAGGCTCGGGTCGTGACAAACTTGGTATCAAAGCACAAAGTCCAAGTATTCTAGGGTGTCTATAAAGCCATGTCAGTAGGATCTTATTTATTGTTGTGAGGACCCCACTTCTATAAATGAGGTACTATAGACATTTAAGAAAAGTCTCCCTTCTTTCATACTCCAAGTCGTGTAATAGATCTATGTCATAGAGACTTATTCTAACTCGTGCATTCTAATATCCATTCGACTATCCCTCATACTAGAGATGGCTGTAAAGCAAAGTCAGTTCTTTATTGATGAGTTGCTATTAGTGAAGTCTTGAGTATGTCATGAGACTTCAAAGGGGCTTGAGAGATGCCTGGAGTGAGTTAACTGTTGAGTTCGAGAAAATGCAATCATATTCATGTGAATCATGCATTTTAGCTAAAAACTAGTTGTACTCTCTTCTCTAAACCCCGTTTCAGCTAAGATCCTGATGATGAAGTATGTTTATAGCTTAGGTAGTATTCTCATCCAAAAATGTAGCATGAATTACGAAACTATGGGTAGTAGAAGTGAAAGTGCCCAGAGTTAGAGGAAAGTATGCAGAGGTTTAGTAATCAAATGAAAGGAGATAATGATGGGGCAGATTATGTTAATGCAATCATGCACCTAGTCAGTCATAAGTGATGAGTTCCTTTATAAGTGGAATAAGGAATAATAATGTTGTAGATAGTTCTTGATATAAGGAAGAGGAATAGTTACTAGTCATAATGAGATAGAGTATATTTTCACCAAAATATAGTTGATGTTGATATGTCATCGTGTTAGAGGAGACTAAATATATGTGTTGAATAAGAGAACATACTATCCATGAAGTGATAGAACTAAGCTAGGCTTATGATTTCTTTGAGAGGGCCATGCTGTTCCAAAGGTTATAGAACCGATTAAGTAATGAGGTATAATAAGTGAGCAAATAGTACCTAAGTATTTAAAAGGGGATGTAGACCAGTTTAGAGATGATGGAATAGGTCCATAGCTTCCAAGTGTCAGCTTTAGACCTAAGGGGGAGATGATAAGATGAGAAATCAAGTCTAGTGTGGAGAATAAGATAGTAATGATCTCAAAAGAGTATGGGAAATATCTTTTCAGAGATATTTTAGTAGTGGAGTGATGTTAGAAGAAGAAGGTTAATGTTCTTATTGTGATAATGATGGTGTGATAATTCCATCCACGGTCATAAATAACGAGGAAGAGGAGGATGAGGTTTTACTATGAGATATAGTTAAATGAGAGCCCTTAGTTGGTTTCGACTAGTAATGCAGGAAATTCTAGTTGGTATGGTAGGGATGATGAGAGAATGAGAACTTCTTAAGGAGTTGGTTAATACAAGTCCATGGAGTTGTCATAATACTAAGCTTGGATGTGGTGTTTTTAAACATTAGGTGGTTCTTGATATAAGCCAATGTTGATTAAATGTGTTGGGAAAAAGTAATATGCTTGGGATGAGATTCCCTTTCGAGGTATAGAACTTGAACCTTAAGATTTGGGTTAAGCTTGAATACAGCAAGAGCGTGCCATTAGACTCTGACTTTGGTAAGAGAAGTCATGTACCCTTGTGGGAGCTATGAGTTGAATCCAATGAGGCATGGTATTCCTATTCTTACTTCATGCCCAAATTTCCTTTGTTTCTGATAACGTAACTTCAGAGAGAATGCGACTATGTTCACAACATCATCGTTCTTGATTTAGGTGCTATAGGAAGTCCCTACTCTTGGTACGAATCAGTCCATCATGTGTTAATAGGTAAGTTCATTAGTCATAAGAAATAGTTAGAGTAGCCCCGTTCCATAACAAGTCCAACTTACTTATAAAGGCTAATGGGTATTTGTCTCTTGCCTTACTTACTTTTAGATCGCGGGTACTCGCCTCCACAATCTCATCATATGTTGCCGGTATTAGGCTCCACTTTAATTCATAAAGAGCACGGGTACTCGCCGCCATGTCCAATCATCATAGTAAGAACGCGGGGACTCAACTCTTGTTCAATTCTAAGGAGTATGGTAAATCACCTCATATCCTTTCATATGGAGGTCAAGGGTAATCACCTCTAGCCTCATCATTCATTAAGCATTTTAGTCTAGATTCATTTTAGGTGAGCAATCCTTTCAACCTAGAATCATTCATGTGAGTAAACATTTCAGATTCATTCAATCATTCTTATCAATTCATTATGGAAAGTATCTCTTCCACATCATAACAACAATCAATCAATAATTCCTAATCTAGGCTTTACTCTCAAAGTCATATTAGTCATAACTTATCATATTACCTTTACTCTAAAAGCCCTAGTAATCATCATTCATCATACATGCCTTAGCCTCAAGACAATTCTAATCTCAAAGCCTTACTAATCATAATTCATCATGTATGCTTTGATTTCAATCAATTCATGTCTACATGCTTTACTCTTAAGCAATTCATATCTATATGCTTCAATCTCAAGCAATCCAATTAAACTTCATCATATAGCCCCCAATCTCAAGCACTACTAATCATGATTCATCATGCATACACTAATCCTAATCAATTCTTATATATATGCTTAACTCTAAAGAGATCTACAATATATATTATCAATTCTAGAATATCACATCTAAATCCTCAATTTTCCCCTTTCATGGCATAAAACCCAATTTCATCAATTCTATGTTATAAACAAGGGTTAAGCATAGGTACATGTTTAATCATACTAAAATCATGTAATTCCCTCATAAACAATCACAAAAAACCATAATCTACTCAATTTGATCAACATTCATCATAACCCATAACATTGGAAGAAACCCTAACTAAAATTAGGGATTTAGACTACACAATTGGGGAATTCTAGGGGACTCCATGGATGAAAGGATTCCATGGATGAATAAGCCATCAAACCTTGATTACAAATCTTTCAAAAAGCTTGGAAAAATGTAGACTTGACTTGACCTAGATTGACCCTCTTCTTCTTCACTTTCTAGAGAGAGAATATTTGAGAGGAACACAATTCTTCACTTTCTAGAGAGAGAATAACTTAAATTAGGGGTCTAAAGTACTTATATAGGTGGTTTAGACTAGGGTAAAATGACGCCACTTAATGTCTAATAAAATCTGAAAAGGACCATTAAGTCCTCAACTAACCGTCCAACAGACCCACCCACGAGACCCCGCCGACTGATCATGGATGGACCTATGGTCCGTCCTGGTTGGGCGTTGTTTGGGTTCAGAGAATCTGACAATAGACCATGGACCTACGGAGCCTAACCACTAGTCATGGACACATCAACGGGGCGTGGGTCTTTGCCGCTGTTATTGCCTTAGGCAACTCTCAGGGTGCTCATCCATGAGGCTCCCTATGGGGTGTTGGTCAAACCACAAGGCCGGATGGCCCTCGTTGGTGACCCCTAGAAGTTCTGAAAATTGCTGAGCTTCCCTATTTCATATACAGGGTTTTACAATATCTCCCCTTTGGGAACATTTGTCCTCAAATGGCATTCTAGGCACTTCTTAAAGGAGACGACTCATGAGTAGCAACCCATCATGCATGCAACACATATAAATGGAGACAACCAAGTAGGAATAATCACTGCAAGTTAAACATGCTCAATGCATCGCATGGAAGGTAGGAACTACATCTAACAACCTAAAATGCATGAAATTCTATCATTTCTCATGTTTAAGGAAGAACTTACCATCTCCAAGCTAAAAGCATGCTCAACACAATCTCGTGGAGCCAATATGCAATCTATACTAATAATATACATCCGAGGAGGATTCTCTGAACTCCAAGCTACGGCATGTTTCACAACTCATCTCATGAAGTCTATAGGAAACTCATACTCAATCCAGTACAACATGAGGAAAATCAATCATGCAAACTAATTTTCCTTATAAGCTTTTCATGAACATGAACAACATAAGGAAATCATGAAAATATATAAAACACACATGACTTCGCACAAAGAACAAACCATGAGGAACTCTTCATCTCACGCTAAAAGAGTAATAGAAGAAAAAATGATGGGGATATCGGGACATATCATTGGCCTCGCCCTCCCAAGTAGAACCCTCAACTAAAACCGTCACTAAAATATCATTCCATAACATTTACAAGGAAACAACTTCCTTGTTCTTCTTTTTCTTAACCTGTCGGTCTAAGATCTCAACTGATATATCTTAATAAGAGAGATTCTCATATACTCCCAACTCTTCAAAGGGATCTATGAATGTCGGATCTCTAACACACTTCTTTATCATAGAGAGATGGAAAACTGGATGCATCTATGACAACTCATTAGGCAACTCTAGCTCATAAGCAAACTTACCAACACATCTTATGGTCCTATATGGGCCTACAAAACGGGGACTAAACATCCGAAACTCATTACACGTTTCAAAGGGAAGGAATTCAAACAGCCCACATCATGAACATTATGTACACTCAACGACCTTGCTATCTAAGCACACCATCTCCCCCTGGGAATAAAGCCTAAATAGGATTTCTAAGCACCATTACGTTCAATTCTAAGGTCGGATCAAGTTATCACTAAGCTTTTTCTAACAGCCCATATTATGCATATGCTTGTTTTATTCTTTTGATACTTGACATAGCCTTACAATATAGGTGAGGGACCATGTTTCTTATATGATTAGCATTGGTTTAAACTAGATCGGAAGGTGATGTGATGCCTTGCACGTTTCAGCATGTGTAGTGCAAGTTAACTCTAATGGGAGTATTTAAACTTGAGACACTAAGGTGGTAATTGAGCTTAAGTTGAAAGTTAAGTGCTAAGTTGAAGAAAAAGGGATTAATATTTAAAAAATGGAATAAAATAATCGAGCTGCTTGCTTGACTTAATTAAACTACTAGGTGAAAAGTAAGTGCATCACCTACTTTGACTTATTGACCAGCCCAAAGGACCAAGTAGGTGCATTACCTACTAAGACTTTTTTTGACCATGTAATTGGGCCAAATGCACTACCACCTACTTGCATTAATCTGGCCCAAGTTGAGTAAAATAATAAGGGGAAAATGGACAGCCAAGGCCCAATAGTCTTAAGTCCAAAAAGGCCCAAGTGAAAAGTCCAAGTAGGTGGATCACCTACTTGCATTAATTATGGGCCCAAATTGACAAGATAGAGGGATAATTGGTACTAAGGCCCAACAAATGTTGAAGTCCCCAAAGGCCCAAGTTAAAAGATCAAGTAGGTGGGTCACCTACTTGACAATATAAGGCCCAAAATTGTCCAAGAAAGTCGCCCATTACACCTCCCTTTTAAAGGGATAAAGATCAGATCTTTTGCTCTATTTTTAACTTGCAAAATTTTCAGATTTCTTAAGTTTCTCTCTTGGTCTCTCTGGGCTTCAATCAGCATCCCTAAAAACTTTGAGGTTCTTGAGTATTGTCCCCCTTTACAAGTAAAAGTTTGAAGGAGAGTTTCAAGTACAAGTTTAGAGGATAAATTTCCAGAAACTAAGGTAAGACTACTGCCCATTGTTGCCTCTCTTTAAATACATGTTTGAGGTGGTTTGTACATATTTATCAAGAACTAATGGATGGTGATAAATCCATGAGTCAATCTTCTCCTATTATGCTGAAAGTTTTTTATGAATTGATAATGTTTGCCTTATGTACATTGTTGTTGGGGGCATTTTGGGTATCTTGGCAAATAATGTATGAAGTTGTATTAATGTATAAAAGAAAGGTGTGGTGGTTCACCATTTGTGTAAGGGATATATGGGCCTACTTTCCGTCAAGTGTTTAACTACTATGTTTTTGAGAGCCTTAATGTGATTAGGTACTAACATCAGCTTAATCATGACTTATATTGTCGATTAGCACCCACGAAGGGAGGCTGAATCGGGACAAATGTATTGGTCAGAAAATAAGGTATGTAGGGCTATTCGATTCCATATTCCTTCACATGAAATTACTTGTGATTAATATCAATAAGTGGATTTCCTAAGTTCTATTCCTAATAGAGGAAACATAGTGGCAGCGTACGATCTCCAAATAACTAACAATATTTACCCCTCTCCTTAGTGTATAGAATTACTTCAATATATGTTCAGTACTCTATAGTCACTTGAAGTCAATTGTGTCAATTAAGCTCAGAAGTAATGCATTGATGTGACATAGCTCCTTATGTTATTATTACTGTCCTGAAGTATTATTTTCATGTCTTCTACTACTGGTTTGTAGTTCCAAATATCAAAAATGATTATGACCACCAAAACAATAATCTCAAAGATGAAATAATCTAAGTAAAGTAATTTGTATAATTAAGGGTGGCAGCTCAGGGGAGAAAGCCTAGCATGGGCCGATCCCAATTGGCATAGAAGGGTGGCAACTCATGGGAGAAATCCTAGCATGGGCCGATCCCAAATGATTAATTATGAGGAACGCATCCCAAGGGTTAAAATGCCTAGCATGGGACATCCTCTTTTACCACTAATCAACTGGTTATTCGTATCACATGCTTATAAAGAGCATAACACACAGAATGGTCAAGACAATAATGTAACATACATGATCCCACAAGAGTTAACTGAGGTGGTCTTTTGTTCTAATTTATCCACACATAGTGTGATACTTGGTCTCATTCGAAATCTTATTTTATATATGTTATTGCCTCACATACTCAATATATTTTTTTTGTACTGACATCCCTCGTGGGGGACGCTGCAATTCATGCTGCAGGCACATGTACTCCAGTTAATAAACCTCGTCAGTAGGAGCACACGACACTCAGCTAATTTTAGTGAGCTCCAAGTTGCTTTGGAGATTTACTGAGTCCTTGGTAGATTCATTTTGCTATTGTATCGTAGTTAAGAGTAAGGCGGGGTCTGTCCTGACCTACTCTAATGTTTTCTATCTTTTAGAGGGTTTGTAGACTTATGTATATGGTTCAGTTGCATCTTAACAAGTTGTGGCCTCAACGGCTAAGTGTTGTATATAATATTTGGGTCTACTTATGTCGGTTCGTATTGATGCATCCTATTTGAACTTGTCACAAGATTGTCCTGGTTATATGTAAAGTAAGCACAGGTTACATGTTGGTTCTCTCGGGCCTTTAGGGAGTCGGGTGCCTGTCCGTCTTAATAGAATTTGAGGGGTGACAAAAGTGGTATCAGAGCAGGTTATCCTAGGGAGTCTACAAAGTCGTGTCTATGTAGAGTCTTGCTTATGGATGTGTTGTGCATCACATTTATAAACAGGAGGCAACGGGGAATGTAGGAGTTGTCTCTTTTCTTTCATTTCTTAGATCATGCTATCTAACCAATGTTGTAGGTGAATCATACCTAACTTCTAAATTATTTTATTATAGTGAAGATGCTGGTTACGAGAACGAGTAAAAGTACTGGTAAGCGTGTAAATGTGGCTGCCCAAGAAGGTACCAGTCAACCACCACCTAGTCAAGATGTTTAAGGTGAGGCTCAATATGAGTCTCTATCACAGACTTCACCGGCCCCTCCATCTCCAGAAGATCTAAGGAGGGGAGCTGCACATCAAGAACCACCTATTAATACTACTGAGCAAGATTTGAGGAATTCAGTCTAACTATTGACTCGTATAGTTGTTGGCCATGGCCAAAGGCAAGAAGGTGTAGTTGCAGGTACTAGTGGTGAAGATAGAGCAACTGGCACGCGGATACGTGATTTCCTTAATTTGGACCCTCTATCATTCCCTGGGTCAGATCGTAATGAAGATCCACAAGACTTTATAGATCAGATCCAACACACTTTTGATGTTATGCATGTGAGTGGCAAAGAAGCACTCAAGCTAGCAGCATATGGATTAAAGGGTGTGGCTATATTTTGGTATGATGCTTGGAAGCAATTTAGGGGAACAGATGCACCTTCAGCTACATGGAAAGAGTTCAAAAAGGCATTCCTTGACCATTACCTTCCATTGGATATCCTAGAGGCTCGTGCAGATCAGTTCTTAAATCTCTACCAAGGAAGTATGAGTGTGAGAGAGTACAGTCTCAAATTTAATTCCTTGGCCAAGTATGCTCGTAATGTAGTAGCTAATATGGAGGATAGAGTGCATTGATATGTGGATAGATTAGATTCATATCTGGTTAGAGATTGTGCCATTGCTTCGTTGAATAATGATATGGACATAGCAAGGATGCAAGCTTTTGCGCAAAAGTTGGAGGATCAAAGGCAAAGAAGAAGGACAAAAGAGTCAGAAATAGGGCATCCTAAGAGGGCCAGATCCATGGGGCAGTTTACAACATCCCAAGGTGAGTTTAGGCCTCAGTTCTTTAACAGACCACCTAGGCCATCATCTTCGTACTGTTCAGCTAGTGCCCCACCTCGGTTTCAAGGGTTTAGGGGCAATCAATTTGGGCAAAGAAGTGGAAGCCAATGTTCACAAATAACGGGTCATCAAGAGGAGGGAAGTACGAGCCAATCAAGGTCTCCTCGACAACCTTGTAAACACTGTAGAAAGAATCATCTAGGTGCATGTAGGTTTAGGACAGATGTTTGTTTTTGGTGTGGTACACCGGGGCATATGATGAGAAACGACCCTCATAGGGGCACATGTGGTGCTCCATAGCCTACTAGATACGTTGTTGCCTCGTCGTCATCAACACCTTCTTTAGGTAGGGGACTACAAATACCTACAGGTCGTGGTAGAGGAGCTAGGGGAGTAGCTAGTTCTAGTGGAGTTCAGAATCACATATATTGTCTAGGGGATCTACAAAATTTAGAAGCTTCGCCGGATGTGGTTACAGGTACATTGTCCATCTTTTCACATATTGTATATGCACTAATTGATCTAGGGTCTACATTGTCATATGTTACTCCATTGATTGCGGGAAAGTTCAAAAGAACACCAGAATTATTAGTGAAACCATTTGAAGTGTCTATACCGATTGGTGAGTCTATTATAGCTAGAAGGATTTATCAAAATTGCATTGTAACTGTTTGTGATCGTGATACATTGGTTGATCTTGCTGAGCTAGAAATGGTAGATTTTGATGTTATAATGGGTATGGATTGGTTAGCTTCTTTTTATGCCACGGTAGATTGTTGAACTAACATAGTTCATTTCCAGTTTCCAAAAGAGGCCGTCCTTGAATGGAAAGGTAATATTGGGGCGCCAAGAGGTAAATTTATTTCTTATCTTATGGCAAAGAAGATGATGTCCAAAGGATACATATGCCATCTGGTCAGAGTGAAAAATATAGATGCAGAGCCACCAACACTTCAATCCATTCCGGTGGTAAATGAATTTCCTGAAGATCTTCCGGGTTTGCCTCCATAACGAGAAGTAATGTTTGGTATTAATGTGATTCTAGATACTCAACCTATTTCCATCCCTCCATATAGAATGGCCCCGACAAAATTACGGGAGTTGAAGGAGCAATTAAAAGACTTATTGGAAAAAGGATTCATAAGGCCTAGTATGTCCCTATGGGGAGTACCAGTTTTGTTTGTATGTAAAAAAGATGGCTCGTTGAGACTGTGCATTTATTACCGACAGTTGAATAAAGTAACAATTAAGAACAAATATCCCCTTCATTGAATTGATGATTTGTTTGATCAGTTACAAGGTGTTAAGTGTTTTTCAAAGATCAACTTGAGGTCGGGTTATCACCAAGTAAGGGTCAAAGACAAAGATATACCCAAGAAAGCTTTCCGAACACGGTATGGTGATTTTGAGTTTTTAGTCATGTCATTCCGGCTAACAAATGCACCAACAACTTTTATGGATTTGATGAATAGGGTGTTCAAGTCATTTTTAGATGTGTTTGTGATAGTATTCATAGATGACATTTTGGTGTATTCAAGATCGGAAGAGGACCATGCTAATCACATGTAGAAAGTTTTACAAATTCTTCGTGATCGTAATTTGTATGCAAAGTTCTCTACATGTGAGTTCTAGTTAAAATCGGTGGCATTCTTAGGTCATATTGTATCTGATAAAGGAATAAGGGTTGATAACCAGAAGATAGAGGACGTGAAAAACTGGCCAAGACCTACAACACCTACGGAGATTCGTAGTTTTCTTAGATTGGCAGGTTATTATAGAAGGTTTGTTGAAGGATTCTCTTCCATTGTTGCACCCTTTACAAAGCTAACACACAAAGAAGCGATGTTTCAGTGGAGTGATGAATGTGAAAGAAGCTTCCAAGAGCTGAGGAATAAATTAACTTCTACACCCGTATTGGTACTTCCAGAAGGAACAGAAGGGTATGCAGTGTATTGTGATGCTTCGGGAATGGGCCTAGGATGTGTGTTGATGCAGCATGGTAAAGTAATAGCTTATGGCTCAAGGCAGTTGCGGTCACATGAGAAAAATTATCCAACCCATGATCTAGAGCTACCATTAGTTGTGTTTGCTTTGAAGATATGGCGCCACTACTTGTATGGAGTTCATGTTGACATATACACTGATCACAAGAGTTTGCAATATATCTTTAAGCAAAAGGACCTAAATCTGAGGCAGTGAAGATGGCTGGAGCTATTAAATGATTATGATATTATTATCTTGTATCATCACGGGAAAGAAAATGTAGTAGCTGAGGCGTTAAGTCGTAAAATAATGGCAAGCACGTATGGGCAGTCTGTGGAAAGACAAGGAATAACTAAAGATCTATGTCAACTAGCTAGCTTGGGGGTTCACCTTCTTGAATCTCCAGACGAAAGGTTATTGTGCAAAATGCGGCAGGATCCTCATTAGTAGTGAAGGTGAAAGAGAAGCAGTACACAGATCCTGTTCTATTAAAGCTTAAGGAGAATGTACAATAGGGCATAACAAAGGCATTCGAGCTTACGCAAGAGGGAGTACTTCGATGTCAAAACAGATTGTGTGTACCTAATATAAATGAATTAAGAAACAAAATTATGATGGAAGCACATCATTCGAGATATTTTGTCCATCCAGGGTCAACCTAAATGTATCATGACTTGAAAGAAATGTATTGGTGGGGGGACATGAAGAAGAACATTGCGGAATTCGTGGCTCAATGTCCACATTGTCAACAAGTAAAAGTAGTGCACCAAAAGCCCGAAGGTTATATGCAGTGTATAGAACTTCCAATTTGGAAGTGGGACATGATCAACATGGATTTTGTCACTAGTTTGCCTCGTTCATTTCGGAAAGTTTGATTCTATGTGGGTAATTGTTAATAGACTGACCAAATCAGCGTACTTCTTGCCGGTCAAGACTACTTATACAGTTGAAGAATATGAGAGGTTGTATATTAAAGAGATAGATCGTCTACATGGAGTGCCAATCTCTATTATATCTGATAGGGGAGCTCAATTCACTGCAAATTTTTAGAAGTCATTTCAGAAGAGTTTGAGCACACAAGTAAATTTAAGTACAACCTTTCACCCTCAAACAGACGGTTAGGTAGAGAGTACAATTCAAACATTTGAGGATATACTGCGAGCTTGTAAATTAGACTTCAAAGGTAGTTGGGATGATCATTTGCCGTTGATCGAGTTTGCATACAACAATAGCTACCATTCAAGTATTAAAATGGCACCTTATGAAGCTTTATATGGTAGAAAATGTAGATCCCCAATTGGCTGGTTCGAAACAGGTGAAACTGCCTTATTTGGGCCAGACCTTATTCATAAAGCTATGGAAAAAGTCAAAGTGATACAGCAGCGGCTAGAAACAGCTCAAAGTCGACATAAATCATATATGGATGTTAGAAGGAGAGGACTAGAATTTTATATAGGGGATTGGGTGTTCTTGAAGGTCTCACCAATGAAAGGGGTAATGAGGTTCGGTAAAAAGGTAAAGTAGAGTCCACGCTATATAGGGTAATATAAGATTATCCGAAGAATTGGCCAAGTTGCGTATGAGTTAGAGCTACCTCAAGAGCTTTCAACCGTTCATCCGGTATTTCATGTTTCAATGATTCGAAAATGCGTAGGTGACCCATCTCGTATTACTCCTACTGAAGATGTACAAGTTACGAGAGATCTCACTTATGAAGAAGTACCCATTGCTATTCTGGATCGACAAGTTAGGAAGTTAAGATATAAAGAAATAGCTTCTGTAAAAGTTTTATGGGGGAACCAACAAGTAGAAGAAGTAACATGGGAAGCCGAAGAAGCAATGAAATTGAAGTATCCTCATCTCTTCCAGACCGATGAGAAAGATGAAAATGTTGCATTGAGGCATTAACAAGTAAGTATAAGTCTATATGTTCAATGTGATTAATATTAGTACTAACTTAGGCTTGAACTTTTTTTGGGCTGGATAACCATGCTAACATTTGAGGACGAATGTTTTAAGGGGGGAAGGATGTAACAGCCCATATTATGCATATGCTTGTTCTATTCTTATGATACTTGACATAGTCTTACAGTATAGGTGAGGGACCATGTTTTTTATATGATTAGCATTGGTTTAAACTAGATCGGAAAGTGATGTGATGCCTTGCACGTTTCAGCATTTGTATTACTAGTTAACTCTAACGGGAGTATTTAAACTCGAGACAGTAAGGTGGTAATTGAGCTTAAGTTGAAAGTTAAGTGCTAAGTTGAAGAAAAAAGGGGTTAATATTTAAAAAATGAAATAAAATGATCGAGTTTCTTGCTTGACTTAATTAAGATAGTAGGTGACAAATAGGTGCATCACCTACTTTGACTTATTGACCAGCCCAAAGGACCAAGTAGGTGCATTACCTATTAGGACTTTTTTTGACCATGTAATTGGGCCAAACGCACTACCACCTACTTGCATTAATCTGCCCCAAGTTGAGTAGAAGAATAAGGGGAAAATGGACAGCCAAGGCCCAATAGTCTTAAGTCCAAAAAGTCCCAAGTGAAAAGTCCAAGTAGGTGGATCACCTACTTGCATTAATTATGGCACAAATTGACAAGAATAGAGGGATAATTGGCAGTAAGGCCCAACAAGTGTTGAAGTCCCCAAAGGCCCAAGTTAAAAGGTCAAGTAGAAGGGTCACCTACTTGACAATATATGGCCCAAAATTGGCCAAGAAAGCCGACCATTACACCTCCCTTTTAAAGGGATAAAGATCAGTTCTTTTGCTCCATTTTTAACTGGCAAAATTTTTAGATTTCTTAAGTTTCTCTCTTGGCCTCTGTTGGCTTCAATCAGCATCCCTAAAACACCTTGAGGTTCTTGAGTATTGTCCCCCTTTACAAGTAAAAGTTTGAAGGAGAGTTTCAGTTCTTGAAGTACAAGTTTAGAGGATAAATTTTCAGAAACTAAGGTAAGATTACTGCACATTCATGACTCTCTTTAAATAAATGTTTTAGGTGGATAATTTTGTATATATTTATCAAGAACTAATGGATGGTGATAAATTCTTGAGTCAATATTCTCCTTTTATGCTGAAAGAGTTTTAGGGATTGATAGTGGCTGCCTTATGTATATTGTTGTTGGGGGCATTTTGGGTATCTTGGCAAAGAATGTATGAAGCTATATTAATGTGTAGAAGAAGGGTGTGGTGGTTCACCATTTGTCTAAGGGTTGTATGGGCCTACTTCCCGTCAAGTATTTAGCTATTTTTTTTAGGGCCTTAATGTGTTTAGCTGCTAACATCAGCTTAATCATGACTTATATTGTAGATTTGCACCCAAGAAGAGAGACTGAATCGTGACAAATGTATTGGTCAGAAATAAGGCATGTAGGGCTATTCGTAAGTGGATTTCCTAAGTTCTATTTGTAAGAAAGGAAACATAGTGGCAGCGTATCATCTCCAAATAGCTAACAATATTTCCCCCTCTCCTTAGTGTATACAATTACTTCATTATATGTTCAGTACTCTATAGTCACTTGAAGTCAATTTTGTCATTTAAGCTCACGAGTAATGCATTGATGTTACACAGCTCCTTATGTCATTGTTGCTGTCTTGAAGTATTATTTTCATGTCTTCTACTACTGGTCCGTAGTTCCAAATATAAAAAATGATTATGACCACCAAAACAGCAATCTCAAAGATTAAAGAATCTAAGCGAAGCAATCTGTATAATTAAGGGTGGCAGCTCAGGGGAGGAAACCTAGATTGGGCCGATCCCAATTGGTATAAAAGGGTGGCAGCTCAAGGGCGAAAGCCTAGCATGGGTCGATCCCAGTTTGAGTAATTATGAGGACCGCATTCCAGGGGTTAACATGCCTTATAAAGTGCATAACACAGAGAATGGTAAAGATAAGAATGTAACATATATGATCCCACAAGAGTTAACAGAGGTGGTCTTCTGTTATGATTTATGCACACATATAGTGATACTTGGTTTCATTGAACTCTTATTTTATATATGCTATTGCCTTACATACTCAGTACATTTTTTTGCAGGTACTCCAGTTAGTAGACCTCCTCAGTAGGAGTACCTGACACTTAGCTACTTTTGGTGAGCTCTAGGTTGCTTTGGAGCTTTACTGAGTCCTTGGTAGATTAATTTTGGTATTGTATCGTAGTTAACAGTAAGGGGGGTCTGTCCCGATCTACTCTAAGGTTTTCTATCTTTTAGAGGCTTTGTAGACTTATGTATATGGTTCAGTTTCATCTTAGCAAGTTGTGGCCTCAACGACTAAGTGTTGTATATAAGTTTCGGGTCTACTTATGTCGGTTTGTATCGCTGCATCCTATTTGAACTTGTCACAAGATTGTCATGGTTTTATGCAAAGTAAGAACAAGTTACATGTTGGTTCTCTCGGGCCTTTAGGAAGTCGGGTGTCTGTCCGTCTTAATAGAATTTGAGGCGTGACACTTTCATAGCCATCACCCAAGATGATTCTAAGCCATGGTGAAGTATCTACTACCCTTGGAGGAGTCTACTCAATCAGCATATTTACATCTAGGTATTATTTAAACACCCTACTCATCAAATCTTTTCAACATACCACAAAACTTATAAAGACTAAGTCAGGTTCTACTATCAATACAACAAAATAATAATGCAGCCCATTCATACTAAAGACAACATAAAGGTCTAGCATATCAATTCTATTAAGTCACAAAAGACAAAGCAGCACCAGAATCTAATAAAGCATAGAACACATACTGGTAGTCACAACTGTAGGACACTCTTGTTCACCTCTAATTTGGAGAGCATATAACCTATTCTTGTTTGGAGCATTCCTATCCAAACCACTAGGAGAAACTTGCTTACCCTCCCTCTCCTTATCCTTCATCTTTGGGCAATTTCTCATCTTGTGGCCACTTTCACCACAAACTAAAGCAGTCCTCCATACCGGCTAAACATCTACCCTCATGTCACTTTCCCTATCTAGCACAAATAGGCCATAGGAATTAACTTCTAATTCCTTGTGGTTTAGGGTTAGACACCGTATCTTCACTATACTTAGGAGAATTGGAGGAATCTTGTTCGAAAAACCTTTGTTGATGCTTAAGACGACCATGTCAATCATACCTTACATGAGAAGAGTTATCATCATAATTTCTAAACCTCTTTTTCTCCGTAGATCTATCTCTTAGTTTCTCCTCTTCCATTTGTTGGGCATGAGTCATAAGATGAGCAATATCCATATCATGGACAAACATGGACGTACGACATTGTTTTACAACTAAGTTAGACACCCCCGACACAAACTTACTCATTCTCAACCTAGAGCTAGCCACTAAGAATGGAGCATACTTAGACAATTAACTAAACCTCAATGCATATTCCTTCACACTCATATTACCCTACCTAAGTTTAATGAACTCGAGCACCAAAGCCTCTGTCATCTCTAGAGGAAAACCCTATCTAGAAAAGTAATTTTGAACCTTTCCCACTCTATGGGACTCATCCCTACTTGTCTTACCTTTTTCCATTGATTAAACCAAACTTGAGCAACCCCTTTGAGTTGGTAAACGGCCAATTTTTCTTTCTCCACCGAAGTAACTCCGATAATGTCTAATACATTATAGACCTCATCTATAAACATTTAAGGATCTTCCTCAATCTTTGACCCATAAAACTTTGGAGCATTCATCCTCATAAAATCCCTTACTCTTGAAGCCACCGTACCCACATTTGGGTTCACGGGAGCTATCACCTCTATATTGGCTTGAGCCGTCACGGTTTGAGCCAACACTTGAAAAGTGGACCTAAAATCTGCATTAGTCACATTATCAGCCAAAGGGTCAATCAGAGTTTGTGGTTGAGCTTGGGGATAAAAAAGGTAGGGCGTCAAGCTCTAGGTCTCAGGGGAGTGCTTCCGGTAACAGGACCTTCCCAACCTGTCCAAAGTATGGTAAAAACCATCCCGGTGAGTGTCTTGCAGGCAAGGAAGAGTTTTTTGGATGTCGTCAGTCTGGCCATAGGTTGAAGGATTGCCTTTCTACAAGGCAGTGGTAATGAGGTAACAACAATAGGGCTCAATCTATACCTCCCGCAACACTAGCAGGTCACCCAAATAAGCTGGGTGCTTCATCTTGTATAGGTGGCAGTCGGCGCCTAAACGTGTTGTATGCTCTCCAGGCTCGCCAAAAGCAAGAAGATTATCCTAATGTGGTCACCGGTATATTACAAGACATTTATTTAGATGATTATGCATTGTTAGATCTAGGGGCTACTAATGAGTCCACAATTTGGACTCATTTAGAGCTTTATTTGAATAGATTTAGTGCCCTCAAATGCATATTTTGTACCAACAACTGATGTAAATCCTTAAATTTTAGGTATTTGGATTGAGGAACAAAGCATGGATACTTTTTATAAAAAAGGAACAAAGCAACTCAAAGAATGAAGAAAAGAGGGCCTCAGGATCGCCTAACTCATTAGGCGAGTCGTCGAACGACATTTGTCTCGCCTAATGTTCCAGAGTGTCAAGCCCTGAAGGAGAAAATCTAGTTGGTGAGAGAAATGAGTAGTCAGCGAGTCGCCGAACGTTTCGGGGTTGCAGTGACATATCGCCCAAAGTTACAGAATCTGAAAATGCTTAAGGCCAAAGCAAAAAGGCGTTGGAATTGACCAAAGGGTAGGTGGCCGAGTGAATCGGCGATCCCGACTTACTGCGCCGACTGAACCTTTGCAGCACACTTTTTGACAACTATAAATAGTTGTTTAAATTTTTAGCCTAGTACCTGATTTTGTAGGGAATCTTATTATTATTTAGTTTTTTATGTTTAGAGCTTAGAACTGAATAGAGAGACAATATTTCCTTAGCTTTGAAGATTTGAAGATTTCCATTTCTAAGAAATTGGAAATGGATGTTGAAGATTCTTCATCTTAGACCTTTGTAAAGACTATATCTATCCTACCCAGTTGATGGAAACCCAACTCGGTAACGATTTTTACCTTTTTACTATGTCTAGCCAAAACACCAATTCTTGGGGTGTGATTATGTGATTATGGGTTGATTTAGCTGCTGGTGTTGTTAATTGATAGTTTATTTGTTGTTTAAAAGTGATTTTGTTCAGTAATTGTGGTTGAATTTAATGGGTTATAGTTGCGAATACAATCTTAACTTCATGTTTTTGGCTTGCGAGAGAGAGAGGTTTTAAAACCAAAATTACTGAATCGATGGTCTGTGGGTATTGGGTTGTCATGGGTTCAGCTCAAGAGAGTGAATCCTAAATCCTTTTCCTCACATTCAGCTCGAGAGAGTGAATGGACTAAAGCGAAGGCTGTGCTTCATTGCTACTTATTGGTGTTTGAGAGAAACCAATTTGATTCGGGGTAAATTATTTGAGAGAAAGTTTACCCCCACTAAAGTCTAGCTTATTCATTGATTTGTTGTTGGTTACTATTAATTGCAATTACCCGGTAGTTTACCTTGGCCCATAATCCAATCACATCCCAAGAATCCCATCTCCATATCTGTTTTTTTGTATTATTCACTATTTTAGTTCATGGTATAAACAAACTTCCTTTATATTTGATACTTGTGTCACCTATAATTTAAACCATGTTTTTCTTCGTAAATATTGTTAGCTATGATTAACTTGAGCATATTTATGCTTTTCTAGTGATTCTTGAGTACGAACCACTCACTTAGGACTCGACCCGAACTCACTAGTTGGGTTATATTACTATTGAATGATTGTTGATGCTTAGTATTGGATGAAATATCTTTGATAGCGTTACAGTTTAATCAATATGGAGTCCCTGCCGGGGAGTGGTGTTACTTGAGAATTTTTAGTTGAGTTGAATGTTGTTCTTGTTAGTTATAGTGATACTTACTTAATTTTTAGTTTTGTTTTGCTTGTTTGTGTTGAAACAGTAAAATTTAGTGTGAATGGTGATTGTGAGAAAATGGATCACCTTCCGATAGAAGTGATGAGGTTCAGGGATAATATCCTAACCTTCAAACAATTAGAAAGGGATATTTTTCATGAGTCGTGGCTGAGATTGAAAGAACTCTTCATACAATGCCCAACTCATGAGATTCCTGATTTAGTTCCACTGGAATTCTTCTATAGGATTCTTAGTTTCGGGAGCAAAGGATTAATTGATCAAATTATCCCGGGTGGTCTGATGCGACACTGCTATGAGACCATAGCCAAACTCCTTGATTGTGTGGCAAACAATAACAAGGAGACTGAGAAGGACCAACACTTGGTCACTTTGTTGAGTTAGCTGGATACCTTGGCCTATAAGGTCAAGGAATTAGAAGTGTTGTCCAAACAAAACGACAGATACATACCCCCTCATGAGTGGAGAAAGTCTAAGCAGAATGAGGGTAGACGTGTCGAGGATACACTGTTAATCATTCTCCATAAGATCAATAAGAAAAATAGAGTTCTAGAAGAGATGAAGAAGAATGTTAAAGTGCTAAATGAGATGATTAGCTCTCACTCCAGATCTATCCAGCTAATTGAAAACCTCGTGGGTCATATATGGCCTCATGACCACCTAAACAAACAAGAGGGGTTAATTAGTGACACTAAGTTCAACCCCAAAATATGAGATTGAGTGTGGACTTGAGTCGTACCATGACGTTAACTAAGGCACTTCTTGGGAGGCAACTCAAGGATTTACCTCTTTAATTTTGCTTTAAGAAATAATGGTGTGTTGTTTGTGTAGGTCGAAGTGTGGAAAGTGAGTGAAAAATGTAAATTGGTGAGCAAAAGGTCCATTCTGTGCATCACCGAAAAGGTCGGCGACCCCAACCTAGACCTCCGTTGGACTCAAGACAATTTCACAGTTGAGTTTGTACAACTCGGCGAGCCCAAAAAATTATTCGCAAATCACTGATTAGGTCGGCGATCCCGATCTAATCCGCCGTTTGTACCACCAAATCAACTGAGGGCCATGTAAAACTCAGCGAGGTAATCGACTACTCGGCGTATCGCCGAGTGGTTGGGTGAGCACGACTAATATCGCAGAATGGGCTAGAACCGGATGGTTTTTATAAGGCCAAATGTTCAAATTTTCAAATTCTTCACTTTCCCTTACGTCAAATCTTCACAAGCTCATACCCGCACCTTAGTTTATATATTTTTGCATTTATAGAAGTATCTTAATCATTGATTTGTGCTCGGATTGGGATTACATTGCTGCCTAGCATTTCAATATTAATTTATTCGGCATTAAAGGTTGGTTTTCCAAATCCCAAGTTTATTTTTGTTGAAGTTGTACTCATTTGCGACATTATTATCTTGATTGAAGTGTGATGGGTGTCTTTGATAGGATTAGAATGCTTAAATGCCTGTTTTAAATTGTTAATCTTGCCCGTAATGCTTGTATTGTCGAACTCCCATAATTTTGTGCTTTAAAATGTATTAAATCTTGTGGGGTTGTGTTTGCATGTTGTTTAGTTTGGTTGAGTGAAGTTTGAGTATCTCATATTTGTGCCAAATGACGTAATTTGCCCAATGGTAAAGAGGGTGACGTCCTTTTTAAGGGCAAACTTATTTAATTGGCCAAATTTGACAAAACCGGGAGAAGTCTAAGTCTCCTGAGGTAATGGGTGTTATGGGTCTTGCTTTAATTTTACTAATGCATTCTTTGATTTGGCTTTTGGGGGTTTCGGGGTTGAATTCGAGAAGTTAGGTTGAAAGTAGGCACGTTGGGTCATTTGGCGAGCTGGGTCGAGCTCGCTTAACCACCGACAGTTCATCAAAATTCCCCATCTTGCCTTTAATTTCATGTTGAATATGTCCTTGGGCTTTGTAACTTTCGGCAAGAAGCCTAAGGTCGCCGCAGGCACTCGGCGACTCGCCAAAAGACTTCTTGATCGTCTTTTGTCGCACCACTGTACCTTTTTGCACTGTAACTTTTGGCTGGTTAACCCTTGCTCGTCGAAAGCTATAGCTGAAAGGCCCTTCAAATTGCCGACATGCCAGCATTGTAGAGCCAATCCTTTAGGCAAGTCCGATCTAGCTCGCGAAAGTGATTCGGCGACTCGCCGACTGGTTGGGCGAATATGTCCATAACTATTTTTCTGTGCTTGTGTTTGAAGTTTTTCTAACTTTTTCCTAATGTTTTTCAAATATGGTACAAACAAATATAGCATTCCACCCTGGAAAAGAGTACGGGGTATCACTATAAATGAAGAGGGATCAAATCCTCCATAGAAAGGCAGACAAGAGCCTCCTCCAGGTGACAAAAGGTAAGGGCAAGAGCCCAATATCCGATAGGGTGACTACTGGTTCCCAAGCTGCTTTATCTGAGCCTGACGATGACCACCCTCTACAGTTCCGGTGGTCTGATCTATGAGCCAGATCTCACCTTGACTCAGCCAGAGTTCCCCAGTTCCAACATCAGCAAACTCAATACTAGCTCCAGCACCTCCCGTGGCTCCTGTGCCACCTGCATTCATCCTCCCAGGCCTCTAAACTGGTTAAAAGGTGATGATTTATGAACCATCTTAGAGGAAAAGTTGCTCTCGACAAAAGGCCTGGAAGACAAGTACTCATATATGAGGGACAGCCTCCACTACCATAGATTTGATCAGTTTACCATCCCCCAAGGCCCTTACATTCCTTCATGGGTTCGGGTGTTCTATACAGCCTACAGTGACTTGGTCCCAAAAAGAAAGAAAAAGGTGAGCGAGTTTAGACCGGTGAAGTGTGTCATAGTACGGGGAAAGGAAGTTGGGTGCAATAGTGAGTACATAAACAATGTACTGGGTAGAGCTCTGCAGTCTATGTAGCCTTATGCTGGATTGACTGTTGCTCAATCCTTACAAGATTTGAAAGACAGGTTGGCACCTTTGATTTTTGATACCACCCCGAGGTGGATCGAGGCGGGAGCACCTATTGAGAAGAGGGACTTGAGTGTTGCTATTCGGTTCTGGTTTAGCTTTATCAACAACACCATTATGCCATCCCAGAACAAGTCTATCCTCAATTATCCTAAGGCGGCATGCCTTGGGTCTATCATATCCTATAGGAGCATCGACATGGGACTCCTTATTGAGCAGGAGATGTCCATGAGAACCAAGCAGAGGCAGACCTCCTTGCCATTCCCAGTCTTGATCACTGAATTATGTCGACGTGCAGGAGTGCCCCAGGAAGATACGATAGATATTGATGTTACCCTATCTTCCTCCACTGACATTCGATGCTTTGAGGCTGAGTATACTCATGATGAGGCTAATAGAAAGAGAGTAGCTCCAACAGATACTTTTTCGGAGGTTAATGTTAATTCTATACCTGCAGAGGCATATGTGCCTATTCCGGCCTCCAGGTCTTCAGATACTTCTGACCCTCCTTCCCCATCTTCACAGGCTCCAGGTACCTCTACTTCCTCTAGCAGACCAAGATTACTTAGGCGATGATCCTGAAGATGGGGCATCTGGCCCATTCAGCTGACGTAAGGGAGACTATGTTAGAGAGATATGTTCCATTGATGATTGAAGATACTATTCTAGCTGCTCTGACCCCCCTCTGGGATTCTATTGATGATCTGGCTACTAGAGTCACAACTTATGAGAGCAGGTAGAGGGAGACCTCTGAGGTTACGACTTTAAAAGCTGAGGTAGCATACTTGAGGAAGGACGTAGACTATTTGAACTCTATCGACTTCACTTTATTAGTGGAGGCTGCAGATGATTTATAACACCTGAGACTTTAGAGATTTCTCTGGCTGCCACCGAAGATGTACACAGGATGAGGTAGAAGTTGATGAGTTGAATGCTGAGATCGACGATGAGCAGATAGAGATACGAGAAGAGAGCATAAATGGAAACTTGTCGGATCTTGTAGAGACGATCACGCAGTCGGTGATCCAGACATCACTGACCGAGACTTCTATGGAAGCTCCTAGTGGGTCTGGTACTGCTGTTCCTTCTAAGGTGACTCCGGGCACTGATGCCCAAGTGCAGACTGATGCACCGGGCACTGATGCTCAGACAGATGGAGCGACTATGTAGAAAGGATCCCCTTTTTACCTCTCTCTCTGTCTTACTTTATTATATTTTCTGGATATTTTTGTTTGCCTTTGAGTACAAATGACTTTATTTGTGGTGGGGTGAGGCCTACCTTTTGTGTGATTTTTTGTGAATATTGATGTTTTGTTTATATATTTGGGTTTTTGAGCTGAAATTGTGTTCTTACACTACTTTTTGTGGAAGGTTTGAGATTGTTTCTCCTTGTTTTTAATTGTAAATGATTTTTGACCCCTTCTGAAATTTTTTGCCACTTCTTGTTTATGTTGAAAGTGACTGATCTTTTTCCAATTTGAGTATTGGTTTTTATCAATACCAATGACTTGAATAGTGCTCATAATCGAATAAGAATGAATGTGCAGCTAGGATGTGGCCAAATGAAGTTGCATAGCCAATATGTGAACTTTTTGCATCTCGTTCTGAGTAGCCAGGTATCAAATTGAGTCTCTTGTGATTACATTGCACACTAGCGAAATTGTGGATTCTTGTTTGACTTTGGTGTCAATATCTTGTGTGATGATCTTACCATGAACCATGTGTGATGACACCTAGAATTTTCCCCGTTTGTCCGGCTGACTAACTTATGAAATCTCTTGATATGATCTTAAGCAACTTTAAAGAGTGTGAAATAATTTGACATTATACCTCTTTTGTAGCCTGCCTTGTGAGTGTGTGAATCTCTTTTGAGCACCCTTTGAGCCCCCTTTGAGCCTTAACCTTTTCTTGGAAGAAGCTTGATGAAAACATTATGACATTTTCTTGATCCAATACCCACAATCCTCATGATTTGTGATTTGTTTGAATAGCCAACTTAGGCTAAAAGCCTAAGTTGGGGTGTGGTGAAAAGAGAAGGTAAATCAAGACGTGCAAGAAAGTCCCCTTTTACCCATGTTTTGAGAAAAATGAAACCCCTCCATACAAAAAAAAATTGAAAAAGAAGAAAAGAATGAAAGAGAAAAAGAAAGAAAAAGTTTTGGATAAAGTTGTGAAAATGCAAAAAGAAATGGGGTTTCCAATAATCCATAGAAAGTGGATAATGGGATGATTTGTAAACACGAATGAAAAATGATGAAGAAAAAGGAAAGGAAGTGTTGTTCACACCACATTTCATGAGGACTATAGCCATTGAGCCTAAATGAACATACCTTTGCACTCATCCCCAATACAAGCCTTGAAAATACCTTTTGATCTTGAGCGAGCGGAAACAAATGTTGGTTGGAAAATACAGGTAAACCTATGGGTTAAGTCATACATTGTGTTCATCTTTGTGAGTGTGAGCGTTGCATTTGATTTCAGAACTTTAAATTGTTAAACCATTGTATGTGAGTATGGAATCAATCTTTGTGTGAGGGCATTTGAGTACCTTTGTTGAGCTTGAACCTGCATTTGAAGCAAATATTGTGAACTTCAGATTCTTTGATAATGCTGAGTCACAACTTGAGCCTTTGAGTGCACAATTAATCCTTGCATGAGTAAGTTGAGTCTTGTTGTGTGCATTCATGATTGAATCTTGTGAAGCACTGTTTGAGACATCCTTTTTGAAGTGTTGAACTTGCGTTTTACTTGAGGACAAGCAAAAGTTAAGTTGGGGGTGTAGATGAGTCCACAATTTGGACTCATTTAGGGCTTTATTTGAAAAGATTTAATGTCATCAAATGCATATTTTGTACCAATAACTGATTTAAATCCTTGATTTCATGTATTTGAATTGAGGAACAAAGCATGGACACTATTGAGCAAAAAGAAACAAGGCAACTGAAATAATGAAGAAAAGAAGGCCTGCGGATCGCCTAACCCATTGGGCGAGTCACCAACCGACCTTGGTCTCGCCTAATGTTCGAGAGTGCCAAGCCCTGAATGAGAAAATCTAGTCGGCGAGAGGAAGGAGCAATCGGCGAGTCACCGAACGGTTCCGCAATGCAATGCCATATCGCCCAAAGTTACAGAACCTAAAGATGCTGAAGGCCAAAGAAAAAAGGCGATGGAATTGACCAAAGGGCAAATCGCCGAGTGGATCGGCGATCCCGACTAACTGCGCCGACTGAACCTTTGTAGCACACTTTTCGACAACTATAAATACTTGTTTAAATATTTAGCTTAGTACCTGATGTTTAAGGAATCATATTATTATTCAGTTTCTGAAGTTTAGCGATTAGAACTGAATAGAGAGACAATATTTCCTTAGCTTTGAATATTTCCATTTATAAGAAATTTTAAGTGGTTGTTGAAGATTCTTCATCTTAGACCTTTTTATAGACCATATCAATCCTACCCAGTTGATGGAAACACAACTTGGTAACGAACCTTTTTACTATGTCTAGCTAAAACCCAAATTCTTGGGGTGTGATTATATGATTATGGGTTGATTTAACTGTTGGGTATTGTTAATTGATAGTTTATTTGCTGTTTAAAAGTGATTTCATTCAGTAAATATGGTTGAATTTAATGGGTTGTAGTTGCATATACAATTTTAACTTCGTGATTTTGGCTTGCTCAAAAGAGAGGTTTTAAAACCAAAATTACTGAATCGATGGTCTGTGGGTATTGGGTTGTCATGGGTTCAGCTCGAGATAGTAAATCCTAAACAATTTTTCATACATTCAGCTCAAGAGAGTGAATGGACTAAACCGAAGGCTGTGCTTCATTACTGCTTATTGGTGTTCGAGAGAAACCAATTTGATTCGGGGTAAATTGTTCAAGAGAAAGTTTACCCACACTAAAGTCTAGCTTATTCACTAATTTGCAGTTGTTTACTATTAATTGCAATTACCTGATTTTTTACCTTGGTACATAATCCAATCACATCCCAAGAATCCCGTCCCCATATCTGTATTTTTGTATTATTTACTATTTTAGTCAATAGTATAAACAAACTCCCTTTATATTTGACACTTGTGTTGGCTATAATTTAAACCATGTTTTTCTTCAATAATGTTTTTAGCTATGATTAACTTGATCATATGTATACTATTCTATTGATTCTTGAGTATGAACCGCTCCTTTGGGACTCGACCCGAACTAAGTAGTTGGGTTATATTACTATTGAATGATCACTGATGCTTAGTATTCGATGAAGTATCTTTGATAGCGTTACACTTTAATCAGCTACACTGTCTTTTGTAACTCCCTATATAGTAGTAAACGTCGGTGTCAGTCCAGAAACTCTTCCAGAACCCTTCTCTGTCTCTACTCCTGTTGGTGACCCAGTTATAGTTAGACGGGTATACAAAAATTGCCATGTCTCGGTCTCACAGAATGTTACTTCAGCAGATCTTATCGAGTTAGAAATTGTAGATTTCGACATCATTGCTGGCATGGATTGGTTACATTTGTGTTATGCCTCAGTCAATTGCAGAACTAGAATCGTTAGGTTTCTATTTCCGAACAAGCCAGACTTAGAGTGGAAGGGTAGTATCTCAGTGCCTAAGGGTCGATTTATCTCTTAGTTAAGGCTAGAAAAGGGAATATGTATCATCTTGTTCGGGTTAGGGATTCAAACTCTGAAACCCCCTTACTTTACTGGGGATTGCATACTAGTTACTCGTTTTGCCTCACTGTGCTTTGAATAGCCCTACTTTCGAACCTCTCCTGGAGGCAATGATAAATCACTTAAGACCGTTAATGTTCCATCTAATTCAAGAATAAGCCCTTCTTAATGTCTTGCTTTTCACATGTGTTTTCTTTGAAATTGGAATTCCAACCAAGTTCCCTTCCCAAAGAGGGAACAAGTTGGTGCGACTGATTAAAGAAGAAGGACAACACACAATTCAGTCCCAGTAGTAAATGAGTTTCCAGAAGATCTTCCCGGAGTTCCTCCTGAAAGGGAAATCAACTTCAGAATAGATCTCCTTCCAGATACTCAGCCTATTTAGATTCCTCCTTACAGGAAGGCTCCAGTCGACCTGAAGGAATTTAAAGAGAAGTTGAAAAACCTTCTAGATAAGGGCTTCAATAAACCTAGTATCTCTCCATGGGGTGCTCCAGTATTGTTCGTGAAAAAACAAGATGGTTCTCTCAGAATGTGCTTGGACTATCGACAGTTGAACAAAGTCACAATCAAGAATAAGTATCCCATCCCCAAGATTGATGACTTGTTCGACCAACTTCAGGGTGCTAGTTGCTTTTCTAAGATAGACCTCAGATCCCGCTATCATCAGCTCACAGTCAAAGATAGTGACATTTCAAACACGACTCTAAGAACTCGGTATGGTCAGTATGAATTTGTAGTTTTGTCTTTTTTACTAACAGATGCTACTGGACCTTTCATGGACATAATGAACCGGGTGTTCAAACAGTATTTAGACTTGTTCGTTATCATCTTTATCGATGATATCCTCATTTATTCCCGAAGTGAGGAGAGCATCTGACTCATATGAGAGTTGGTATGCAAGCTCTCAAATATCGCCAGTTATTCACTTATTTCAGCAAATGTTAATTCTGGTTGTAGTCGGTCGCTTTCCTTGGTTATGTGGTATATAGCGAAGGGATCCGAATGGATTCTCAGAAAATTGAGGTAGTACAACACTGGCCCATACCCACATCTCCAGGAGATATCAGAAGTTTCTTGGGTTTGGCAGGTTATTACAGGAGATTTGTTAAAAGATTTTCATCCATAGCTTCCCTATTGACCAGGTTGACTTAGAAGAAGGTCAAATTTTAATGGTAAGATGAGTGAGAGAAAAACTTCTCAGAATTGAAGACTAGGTTGACTACAACTTCGGTTTTGACTCTAACAAATTGTTTAGATGGTTATGTGATTTATTCTGATGTATCCAGAGTCGGCCTAGGTTGTGTGTTGATGAAGTGAGGTAAGGTCATAGCTTATGCTTCTGTACAACTTAAGGTCCAATAAAAGAACTACTCGACTTATGACCTCGAGCTTGCAGCCATAGTATTTGCCCTAAGGATTTGGAGACACTACATGTATGGTGTTCATGTTGATGTATTCACAGATCATAAGAGCCTCTAGTAAGTGTTTACCCAAAAAGAGTTGAATCTTCGTCAAAGGAGATGGCTTAAATTCCTTAAGGACTATGACATGAATGTGCTTTTCCCTTCTGGTAAGGACAATGTAGTGGCGGATGCTCTCAGTAGACTGTCTATGGGTAGTGTAGCACATGTTAAGGAATAAAAGAAAGAGTTAGCCAAAGATATTCACCGGCTTGCTCACTTAGGAGTTTGCCTTATGGACACATCACATGGTGGTATGATAGTTTAGAATGGATCGAAAATTTCATTGGTAGCGGAAGGAAAAACATGACAGTGATCCTATATTACTTCACTTGAAAGGTGCAGTTCATCAGCAGAAAGTTGAGGTTTTCTTACAACGCGAAGATGATGTACTTAGTTACCTTGGTAGCTTATACATTCCTAATGTGGTTGAATTGAGGCAGCAGGTCCTTACAGAAGCTCATAACTCTAGGTATTTCATTCATCCAAGTGCTACTAAGATGTACCGCGATCTATGGGAAGTCTTTTGGTAGAACGACATGAAGAGGGACATAGAAAACATTTTGACTAAGTATCCTAATTGTCAACAGGTTAAGGTAGAACAGTAGGAACCTAGAGGTATGACTCAATAGATGAGCATTCCTACATAGAAGTGGGAAGTGAGAAACATGGACTTTATTACGGGTTTACCTCATTCTCGCAGACAACATAACTCCATTTGGGTAATAGTGGATAGAGTTACTAAGTCTGCTCCCTTCTTGGCTATCAAGACTAAACATTCAACGAAGGACTACGCCAAACTCTACATCCATCAGATAGTCAGGTTGCATGCGGTTCCCTTGTCTATCATCTCAGATAGAGGTCCTCAGTTTACCTTTAAATTTATGGGAATCATTTCATTAAGGTCTTGGTCCTCATGTGAATCTAAGTACTACATTTCACCCACAGACGGATAGTCAGGAAGAATATACCATTCAGACCTTAGAGGACATGTTGAGAGCTTGTGTGATCTATTTCAAGGGCAGTTGGGATAATCACCTACCTCTCATAGAGTTCGCTTATAATAATAGCTTCTATTACAGTATTCAGATGGCCCTGTATAAGGCACTTTATGGGCATATATCCAGGTCCCGATTGGTTGGTTTGAAGTAGGTGAAGCAGCCTTGATAGGGCCAGATTCAGTTTACGAGGCTATAGAAAACATTTAGCTCATCAGAGATAGACTAAGGACAGTCCAAAGTCGAAAGAAGTCCTATGCAGATGTTAGGAGAAGGGACTTATACTTTGAAATCGATGATTGGGTTTTCCTGAAGGTATCACCTATGAATAGGGTGCTGAGATTCGGTAAGGAAGGGAAGTTAAGTCCTAGATACGTAGGTCCTTAAAGAATCCTGAAAATGGTTGGTAATGTGGCTTACGAGTTGAAGTTGCAGCAGAAATAGTAGGGGTTCATCTAGTTTTTCATATATCTTTGTAAAGAAGTGTGTGGGTGATCTGGCATCGATAGTACCATTACTGAGTGTTGTTATGAATGATAGTCTCACTTATGAAGAGGTGACAATTGAGATTCTTGACCGTTAGGTTCGTAGGTTGAGAAATAAAGAAGTAGCTTTGGTGAAGGTTTTGTGGAGGATTCAGTCCGTAGAGGGAGCTACTTGGAAAGCAGAAGCTGCCATGAAGTCCAAGTATCCTCACCTCTTTCTTTCCGATTTCGTTATAGCTTGAGGTAATAGTTCCTGTGCAGTCTATTAGTATACTCTTATGTAAAGTCCATCTCAGTATCTTGTTCCTTTAGCTGTTTTTGCATCTCAGCATATTTGCATGTTCTTGGAACACAGTTCAGTGAGTTATGAGTTACAAGTACTTAGTGGTAGGGTTTGCAGCTCCTTCTCTTCATATTCAACTTGTTTAGACCTCATTGGAGGATGAATGTTCTCAAAGGGGATATATTGTAGCACCTCAGACTCAAGAAAATAGAAAATGCAGCTTTCCAGAATCTGGTGTCAAAACCAACGAAAACCACCCACGGACCGTAGATAGAACCACGGACGTCCCGTGGTTCAGTCCCTATCTTAGGAGAATTTCAGAATCTAAAGATGACACCTACAACCATGAATCACGGTACGTTGATTGATTCACGGACCGTAGGTTAGATCCATCATTGGGGTCCAGAGTTTGATGGTGTTTGATCCCACCCACGGTCGACAAGTACTATCTGTGGTTAGACTTAGGGACCGTAGGTGAGGGTCCGCAACCAATTGGAGCGAAATGGTTTTTGGATCAACTTCAAACAGTCATATTCTTTTGCATAAAATGAATTAGGTGGCCCATGACCTATCATATTAGTGATTCTTGAATTCTCTTTCCAACACCACCGAGTTTGCTAAAATCCCATCTTAGAGTAAAGAGTTATGCTCGTTTTAGTAAAGCCATGTTGAGAAGACAATAAACCATGACCGCAGTCGTTGGTTGGTAGTCCAAACGAAGGTCCGTAGATCCTTCGGTGGATGGACTTTGTCAGCTTTTACGTTAGGGTCATTTAAGTGTTTTTCCTAGGCGTTGGGGACCTTAAATTGCGTCGTTCAATGCCTAAACTACGTGATGAGTCCACAAATTGGACTTATTCAGGGCTTTAATTTGATAGAATTAGTGTCCTCAAATTCATATTTTATCTCAATATCAGATGAAAACCCTTAAGTTTTAGGTGTTTGGAGTTTTAGGGAAAGTATGGACACTACTTAGCAAAAAGGAACAAAAGTAGCTAAAAGAACGAAGAAATGAAGATCTGAGAATCGCCGAATCCGTTCGGTGAGTCGCCAAAAGGTCTTATCCTCGCCTTTTGTTCGAATGTGCTGAGCCCTAAAGGAAGCGATCAAATTGGCAGTGAAAAGGAGCAGTCGGCATGTCACCGAGAAGTTCTGCGAAGCAGTACTATGTCGCCCAATGATCCAAAACACAACGATGCTGAAGGATAGAAGAAGACAGTGATGAAACCTACCAAAGGGCGGATCGTCGAGATGATCGGCGATCTAGACTAACTTCGCCGAGTGATCCTTAGAAACACATTTTCATAAAACTTTAAATACTTGTTGATGTTTTGTAGCTTAGCATCAACATAGAAATTATTATTAGTAACTTTTATTAATAATTTTTAACATGAGACTTAGAATATTGTCTCTAAGCTTGGAGAGGGTTTTGAAGAACATGAAGATTCAAAGGGTTTCAACTCCAAGATATTGGACTTGGGTTATGTGGATTCTTCACTTTTGACTTGTTTTAAGATGTAATATTTCATACCCATCGATGAAAACTAAGATTGGTATACATTCTTTCATCTTTTATATGTATAGCTAAAACCCCAATTCTTCGGGTATGATTTTGTGAATATGGGTTAGATTAATTGTTGGGTCTTGGTTACTGATGGTTTATTTGTTGTTTAGATGTGATTTCGTTTAGTAGTCGTGGTGGAACTTAATGAAATTGTAGTTGCAAATATGATTTCACCTTTGTGTTTTTGGCTTGTTCGAGAGAGAGGTTGTTAAACTAAGACTACTAAATTGATGGCCGATGGGAATGGGTCGACATGAGGTTCAGCTCGAGAAAGTGAGTGGGCTAAGGCGGAGGCTGTTTTTCATGCGGCAAGTGGGTGTCAGAGAGGAACCCATTTGATTCGGGGTAAGTTGCTCGAGAGAGAATTTACCCCCACTATAGTCTAGCCTAGTCACAAATACTCAACGAATTTACTATCAAAAGCATGTACCCAATAGTCTAGTCTACCCCGTATTCCTATCACATCCCAAGAATCCCATCTCTTTGATTTGTACTCCTCTTATTTCTCCTGATTTTGCTCTTACTTTCTTAAGAACTAGCCATTGCTAATTGGCACTCCTGTCAAACCCTTGAATTTGTCGTATCTTCATTCGATAAAGTCTTTAGCTATGGTTAGTTTTAGTACTTTCGCGCTTAACCACTAATTATCAGGAACCACTCCCTTGGGACTCGACCCCAACCCTTTGTTGGGTTATTTTACTATTGTACGATCGTAGACACTTGCATTGGAAGTTGTGTCTTGATTACTCAAACATCAATATGGCACCGCTGCCGAGGAGTGTTGTTACGTGAAAATTTTTTGTTTAGACGAATTTTGCTTTTGATAGTCGTAGTTTACTAACTTTATTTCTAGTTTTGTTTTGCTTTGAAGTTGTTGATGTAAGTAGATACCCTGTGCATGGCTAAGGGAAATGGTAGCAACTCGGCTGAGACTAGTCAAGAAGTTGAGAGGGACTTCAAGTTAACCACACTGGTAACTTAGCTGAGTGAGTTAGCCACCAAAATATCAGAGGTGGAAAACCAATGCAAGAGCCAAGGGAGGTACAGACCCAGTCATGAGCGAAAACAGTCTAGAGACAGGGAAAATAATCGTGTCGAGGACAAACTCCAAATCATTCTCCAAAAAATCACCGAACAAGATCGAAGGTTGGAACAGATGCAGGAGAATATTGAAGTGTTGAATCAAATAATTGTCTCCCAGTCTAGATCGATTCAGTTGATCCGGACACTCATGAGTTATGCAGTGCCTTTTCTTCACTCAAATGAACTATTGAGGTTACCTAGTAGTACTAGGACCAACCCCACCAATGGAGAGTGAATAAGGACTTACGTTGTGCCACAAAGTTAACTAAGGCGCTTCTTGGGAGGAAACCCAAGGGTTTAGATGCTTTTGTTTGATTTTATAAATAATGGTGTGTTAGTGGTGCAGGTTTAACTACTGAAAGTGTTTGGAAAATGCATAATTGCCTAGTAAAATGGTCAGTCGGCGAATCGCCGAAATGGTCGGCGTGCCTGAATTGACCCGTCGTTCGGCTCAACTCAAATTTAATTAAGAGCCTATAAAACTCAGTGAGCCCAAGAAGAAGTTCGAAGTATCGTCAAGTACTATGTTGCGTAATGATCCAAAACACAACAATATTGAAGGATAGAACAAGACGGCAATGAAACCTACCAAAGGGCAGATCGCCAAGCTTATCGGCGATCTCGACTAACTTCGTCGAGTGATCCTTCACAACACATTTTCTGAAAACTATAAATTCTAGTTGAGTTTTGTAGCTTAGCATCAGAGTAGAAATTATTATTAGTAAGTTTTATTATTAAGTTTTAACATGAGACTGAGAATATTCTCTCTATGCTTGGAGAGGGTTTTGAAGAACTTGAAGATTCAAAAGGTTTCAACTCCAAGATTTTGGACTTGCATCTTGTGGATTCTTCAATTTTGACTTGTATTAAGACTTAATCTTGCATACCCATTATTGGAAACTGATATTGGTATACATTCTTACCTGTTTTACATGTGTAGCTAAAACCTCAGTTCTTAGGGTGTGATTTTATGAATATGGGTTAGATTAATTGTTGGGTCTTGTTTGCTGATAGTTTATTTGTTGTTTAGATGTGATTTAATTTAGTATTTGTGGTGGAACTTAATGAAATTGTAGTTGCAAATACGATTTCACCTTTGTGTTTTCGGCTTGCTCGAGAGAGATGTCGTAAAACTAAGACTACTTAATTGATGGCCGGTGGGAGTGGGTCGACATGAGGTTCATCTCGAGAGAGTGAACCCTAATCCTTCTCCTACACACTCAGCTCGAGAGAGTGAGTGGTCTAAGGCAGAGGTTGTTCTTCATCCGGCAAATGGGTGTTTGAGAAGAACCCATTTGATTCGGGGTAAGTTTCTCAAGAGAGAATTTACCCCACTATAGTCTTGCCTAGTCACAAATACTCAACATATTTACTATCAAAAGTATGTACCCAATATTCTAGTCTACCCTGTACACTTCTTATTTCTGCTAGTTTTGCTCTTTATTTTCTTAAGAAGCC
>NC_064289.1:37284573-37379219 GCF_019186545.1 Solanum stenotomum | reverse complement strand
CCCCCCCCCCCCCACATTAATAATTGACACTCGTGTCAAACTCTTTAATTTGTCATGTCTTCTTTCGATAAAGTCTTTAGCGATGGTTAGTTTAAGCACTGTCGCGCTTAACCAGTAATTTTCAGGAACCACTCCCTTGGGACTCGACCCCAACCCTTGGTTGGGTTATTTTACTATTGTACGATCGTAGACGCTTGCATTGAAAGTTGTTTCTTGATTACGCAAACATCACTACGTCGTTTTAATCAATCTAAGCCTAATAACTTAGTCAAACATACCCAGAACCCTTATTCTACGAAAAATCATCCAAACTTGGAGCTAAAAGAAGAGGAAAAAGTGGACCAAACTTCCCAAGAACAAGCTCCAATGTTCTTCAAGGTTCAACCCCGAAATCCAAAGGATTTCCCCATAGATTTTGTCACCAGGTATGTGGGATTTCACTAGTGGGTTTCTTTCATCCACTTGGTCCCTAGAATTCAGTCAGCTCCTTGATTCTCCATATCTTGTTTAGACCTAGGGTTTTTTAAACCTTGGAGTTTTGTTGTGATTTAGCTATTGTAGTATCCTTAACCGAAATGACATGTTTTCTTGGAAATTTTTCTTAATTCCTTGTATGAAACTCAGAACCCTAGTTTGTATATATTCTCTTAGTTCACAAATTATACTTACTAGGCCAATTAAATAGATAATCATGCTCCAAATTTCGAATGTTACATTATCAGTATATAAATGTTGCATTTTCAGATGGCATGTCAGTATTTTGAGTTATTCAGTATTTCAGTTACATTCATGTCGTTACATATTCAGTTGGTAGAAGACTTAGCACCGAGTTGGAATAGGGTTCAACATACCATCATTGTCCTAGAACTACGTGCCCCCGCAAAAGTATAAAGTTCCCTCTGTTTGGCATCAGATTCAGTGATCATACCAGTCATGCCTTTATACCCCTCGCAAGGTATATTGGGTCCTCTCGATGAGGCGTATACATCGAACTCCACATTTAGTATATGTGGTTTATGTCGGTTAGTAGTTGCTCCCACAGTCAGACTCTTAGTGCATTTTACAAGGTTTCCAGTATATACTTTAGCATTTAGTTCACGATGTTATTTTCATGATTAGTACTAGGTCATGGTATTCATCTTAGCTTTTCAGTTATGTTTCAGCATTTACATTCTTGTTCATTTATGTTTATTTTCAGCTTATATATATTTGTTCAGCTTAGTATCTATACCAGCCATGCTCAATACATTCTAAGTACTGATGCATACTCTACACTACATCCTCTCATGATGTAGGTTTAGTACTCAGCATACAGATCGCGCTTAGATCGATTCTCAGTCTGCATTTCAGCAGCTTCAGTGGTGAGTCCTCATACATTGAGGACAATAGACATGTTTTTCATTTTAGTCTTGTTATTCAATTTTCAATTTTGTTAGAGTTAGCTGGGGGCATGTCCCAGCAACTCAACTCAGTTAGAGGCTTTTCAGACATAGTAGTAGAATCAACTTGAATTGTTAAGTTTATCATACAGTTGTTATTAAACTGTTAGTATGGTTTATACATTCAAACTAGTTGGGGTTTCCCCATTTTTCAGTTATCTTTTGTTTCATCTTCCGCATAGTATATGTCTTATTCAGTAAATCTCAGTATGCTTGATATATGTTACACACAGGGTTACTTGGGATCACTCGTCATTCTAGGTCCCATGTTACGTCAAGGAGGTAGCCTCGGGCATGACAGATTTGACTATTAAATCCATAAATAAAGGCAAAAAATGAACTTTTACTTCATGAGTGAAGTCATGCGCTTTAGATTAGTTTTTTCTTGCCTTCCCCGGACATGTGCATCGCTGGATCTTTAGTGCATCGAGTTTCCCTTCAAATAATGATGCACAAAATAATCCCAACAATAGGCAATCAATTTACTATGCGGGATTGTGTTAACATCAACTTTATTATAGTATTAAACCCTTATATATTTGATATTTTTTCCTAGAACATGTTTGTGTTACTTCAAATAAGTGTGCAGTTCAATTCTTATTATTTTCTACAAGACCATAGCTCTTGTTGCATTTTTTTTTTTTGTTGCTTTTAAAACATTCTAACCTCATAATATAAGTTTTCTTGATGGTGTTATCACCACATAAAGAAGGATTAAAATAGGTAAATCATCCTAATATTTTCATATGGAGGGCTTAATTCTCAAAGCACCTTGAGCTAGGTAAAGATCAATATTTTCCTCTTTCAGCGGAGCATATTCTTTTCTCTGTGTGGTAAATAATTCATTGTCTTCTCAAAAGAGGAAAGGCGGATAGGAAAATTTCTAAAATGAGATAATAAGTGTAAAGGAACTCGAAATTAATTGCGCTAACATTATTTTCCACTTTACCAATCAGGGATCCCCTGCCTCTTTTACTCTCCCTCATAACTTATTCACCATTTGATAAACAGTCACAATGTTTCCCCTTTCATCATGTGAATTAAATATTTCAATGCAAAAAAATTTCTCAACCTACTCTTGTGGTGGTCTCTACCTCAAGAGAACAAATAAATAAATTACTTCTTAGAGAAAATCACAACAGGAAAAGCACGTGCAATCTCTTTACGTTTTTATCATTTTTAAATTAAGAAGTGGGGCCTTGAAACAATTGTACAGTTGCATCGGTGGAATCAGCCTATACTATTTGCATCAAGATAGGATGTCTACTTATATTGATGGAAGATGCACCGACCTTGCCTAGATTCGACAAAAATGAAAGATATGTCATGCACCAGGCTGCCCTTATCATGCTGACACTAAATTTGTAGTTTGATTGACTACACTCCTTGTTAATCTAATAAGAACTTATAAAAAAATATAAGCCTAATAATGGACTGAATACAATAAACATCAACATAATGTTTCTTCAAATATCGAGGATCAATATCTTTACAACTATTTGGAGTTTAATTATCAAATGCTTATCTAACATTAGTATAATGTTAATTGAGGAATCAATGATCAATACTAAATTTTGCTCGTGACCTTAGCCTTATCCTAAATCACTAATGTATAAATCCATCAATGTTAATCTGTCTCACTTATGAAACCTAAACCCTCTATGTCTCATCTGAATGTATTAGCGGCTTAATATGCACCATCAAGAAACTTCACTTTAAGGCTGCTTACACATCACCCTACTCAGATATCACTTATGGGATTTCACTTAGTTTGTTAGGGTTGTTGTTGCACTTTAATTTGTGCACAATAATGATATTGCCATTCTTTGAACTTGTAGGAAAAGTAACAGGATGCTTTTAAAGAACCATTTCTCCCAAATCCCTCTGTTGATAAAAAAAAATGTAACAGATAACTTATAAAAGAGAGGAAGAGCAACAACATAGAATATTATGTTATTCCATTCACGACCAAGTACTCATGAGTAAAACTTGGATTACAAAAGAAGTTTAATGTTTAAAAAGATCAAGAAGAAACAAAATGCATAAGTCTTTTATTTATGAGTAATTCCATTCACGACCAAGTACTCGTGAGTAATGCTTACATGTATTGTATAACAAGTAATGAAATGTATGTTTTCTCAAGGTATCACCTTTTATTTTCCATGACAAGAGAAAAATAGGAAATCATGAGATGTTGATTTGATCAAGGAGTTTGTGCCATACCAGAGGTGGACGAGCCTGATAAAAAGATCAGTAGAAAATTTGATATGAGTTTCCATTACAATAGAGAATTAATTAATGATCCATGAATGACTAATAATAGACAAATATTGTCATACACTAGAAAAATTGGCATTCTTATTTAGGTTCAAAGTGCATTCTTTAAATCGTTATAACCGTATCTTAGGGAAAATATTTCGTATCCTTAAAGCTAGACATGAATAAAGATGACCTAATCCATATAAATACACATGCAACATTGAGCTCATTTCCTTACGATGTTAACTCAACATATAAGACTAGAAACTACTTAGGTGAGCTCGCATGTACTATCAAGACCAAACACAAGGTATTATAAAACACAAATTCAAGGTATTTTATATCAATACAAACCTTTTTTACAAGGGTCTTGCACCAGAAGCATAGCCTTATCAAGGGTATTAACGATTGGTTCCATATTCATAGTTTGTTCAACATTCTCTACCTCATTCTGTAAGGAATAACACTTTATTAGTTATGTCACAACATTAGAAGAAACTATTGTTGTCTCAAAATGTAAACCTACTCTGGCCTCCGTTTGTTGACACATATTTGGAATCTGCTCAATTTGGTGGCTGTAGGGTATATCAACATAAAAATGAGTTAGAAATCATATGATTCACCAACTTCAACAACCAAATGGATGCTTTCTCTATGTAAATAGGACAAACTAATTTTTGTGGTCAAAATTGTGTTGCAGAAAACCTAATGGAAACGTGATTTTTTTAATGAACAAAATAGCACGGATATAACATGAAGTTAAGTGAACAAGGTAGTCACTATAAAATACATTATGTGCATAAACAATGCTCCATATTAGAAAATAAATAAAACATATTAATACCTAAAATCAGTTACAAATGTTGCCCTCTGAGGAGAAGATGATGGCACAACAAAAGGGGCTTGACGTACCACATTATCCAAAGTTTGTGCAGCCTGAGAATTTAACCAAATCACGCATTTAGATTATCATAGAGTAGTCTAAAAAAGAGAGAAATTTAACTTAGAAAAAGCCAAGGAAAACCTCAGGATATGGATCTTGGGCATGCTTAGCCTGAATAGAGCTGGACATACTATAGAATGAATCCCACCAATCTACTAGAAATCCCTCCAAAGATTCGATAGCTGGACAAATAGCAGAACTAAATTATTGTACATTAGCACATCATAACAAATTAAAAATCAGTTACTATATTTTGCACAACATTCGAAAATAAAGAACAACAATTAATACAATTCTATAAACACAAAAAAAGTTGTTGAGCATGAATTGACCCTCACTAGTTGAACCATATAATTCAAAGAATTACATCAAGTATCATTCCCTACAATCTATTTCTATGGATACTTTTTGTATGTTACACTCCCTTTAAACCAATTTTATGTGACACACTTTCCTTATGAATTTATCCCCCCCAAAAATGTAACATTGATGTATTTAAAAATAATTTTAAGTTTAAAATCCTCATGTTAATATGATATTTTGTAGGCATACATGTGTAAACTTTTGTTTACACCACATGTTTTAATAGTCCTCTTTTCCTTCTCTAATTTTTGGGCCCGATGACACATAAATTTGAATAAGGGAGGTATAAGCTAAATTTCAAAAACTATATAAATCTCTTCACATATGATAAAGATGGTTCTCTATGAATATCCTCAGATTATCATGAAATTGAAGGAGTATAGTTTCATGTTTACTCAACTCTCCAAGTATGCTCAGACAATGGTTGTTGTCTCTAAGGCACGCATTAGTTAGTTTGTCTATGATATTTTTGAGAATGTAGAAATGTGATGCTGGTCAAGGAAATGGACGTCTCTTTCTTGATAACTCATTCTCAAAAGATCGAGGAGGAAAAGATAGCGATAAAAAGAGGGCTAGAATACATACTGTTGACTACTCTTAATAGAGGTTAGGAGGTTGTAGTCAATCTCTATTTCATCAGAAGTACTTAATATCAACCCCATATTCTACTATATCTCTAGTTCCTACGTTGAGAAAGCATAAGAAGGATTGGCACCAGGCTCTAAAACATAAGGCAATGCTATTAGTGGTTGCACTTTCTAGTGTGACAGAAGTGTTGTAAGAATAATCCAATAGAGTGTATGATCGGTATTGGTTGTTATTTTGGATGTTGTGACATGTCATAGTCGTGTTAGGCATTCCAAAAGCACTAGGAGTTCATGTTGTCACTTTTATTTATTTTCCAAGCTTGAAGCTCTCCACATATTAATGCAGATTGAGGGATTGCCCATTGACCATAGGAAAGGGCAAGGATATTTGTTAGCCAACTCAGCCTACCACTACAATAGCTCTAGCAGATCACCTAAATAAGTAAGGTACCTAAGCTAGAACTAGTGACAGATAGCATAACAACTTCTACACTCTTCAAATTCGATAGGATCATGATGGTTCCCATGATATAGTCACTAGTCTGTTACGAGTCTTTCAATTTGATGTTTATGCGTTGTTAGATCACATTTTCCTCTGTGACTCCGTATGTTGTTGTGAAATTTAATGTTATTCCCAAAATCTTATCAGAACCCTTCACAATGTCTACTCTTATTGATGACACAATCTTAGCTAAACGGATATACATAAATTACCTAGATTCCATCTTTCACAAATCAGCTCAATTGAGCTAGTGGAGTTAGCCATGCTGATTTTGATATCATTCGCGGCATGGACTTGCTACTCACTTTTTATGCCTCAGATGGTTGTAGAACATGAATGGTTATATTTCAATTTCCTAATGAGTCAATCATAGTATGGTAGTGTAGTACTTCATTGCCGATAGGTTGGTTTTTCTCTTACAATAAGAACACAAAGATATTTTATAAGAGTTGCATCAACCATCTAGTTTGTGTTAAGGATTCCATTTTCAAAATCCCAAGTATTTAGTCAGTCCATGTAGAATAAACTCCCAGAAGTGTTTCGCGAGGATCTTCCTGTATTTAATCCCAAAAGGGAAATTATCTTTGGTATAGTCATTCTTCAAAATATGGAGCCTATTTTTGTCCTTTCTTATAGAATGATTCTGGATAATCTTAAGGAGTAGAAAGATCAGTTAAAGGACCTTTTAAACAAAGGTTTCATCATACCCAACATCTCTCCATGGGGTGCTCCAGTTCTCTTTGTGCATAAGAAATATTATTCTATCACAATGTGCATAGATTCATGCATAACCCTCCAAAATCAATCTCTTCTCTCTCAAGTTTTCTATCAAGCAAAACTAGGGTTCCAAGCTTTAAATCTCCATTCAAGGAATTCAAGCTAGGGTTCTTCATTCTAGATATGCTAGTATTTCATCAATGGATATCCCTTCACCCATTGAGTCCCAAAGAACTTCAATTTTTTTTTATTTCTTATGAATTCTCCAACCCTAGGGTTTCTATGATTTTATGGGTTTTTACTGTAAATAAATTATTCTTCATAAATGATCCTTAATTGCATGTCTTACTTATGAATTTCATGTTTTAAATGCAATTTTCATGAACACATCAATATCAAGTGTTGTCACTACTTCAAATTATGCTATGATAGATGCATGTCTCAAATTATTTTGCTTTTCATGATTTATTATGCTTAATATAAAGTATCTTTCAGTAAAAAATTTAGTTTACATAATTTATGAGCTACTCAGTATTTATGAGTTATTTGTGTGAATCAACATTATTATATTATTGTTGTTTCCATTTTAATTGCATATATGCATGAGAGTTACACTTAGCACCAAGTGAATTAAAGGATGAAGGATTTCAATCTACATCTGTGGACCTTAATTAGAAATCTCTAAGTCCCAAAACTACTTTGATCATCCATAAAAGTATTGCCTAATGCATTAAACATCTTTAATTAACCGAAAGTCTGAGTAAGGCCCGCAACACAAACGGATATGACTTAGGTAACCTTTCATAACTCAAATATCGATGACTAATTTCACATCTCACCTTAAGTTACAAGCTACATGGAGACTACTTTTAATAAATGATAATCTATTATAAACTAAAAGAGTGACTTACCATCATTTGTGGGAGTTCCAACATCAACTTCATTGGCAAATGCCGCAGCAACCTCATGCATCCCCTTCTTGACAAAGTAAGCATAAAGACACTTGTGCAACCTGAAGAATAACCAATAAAATCTCACTAATTTGATGTAAATTATTTTCTCTAAATTATTTTCCTGATGAAGTCCCCATCAAATATTAATTAAAAGGAAAAAAATTCAAATATGACTCAATTCTATTTTATAGTGGTCAATTTCATCCTTTCAATATACTTTTGTCCTCTCATGAACATACAATTATCAAATTGTCTCTATTTGCTCCTATTATTAGTTGAGCTCATGGTGAATATGAGAAAAAAGATTTAATACTAAAGTATAACACTAATTTAAGTTGGACATAATTAAGGGTTAAGAAAATGAAAATATAGTAAGATTAAACAAAAACCTTAATAACAAACAAATTTCCTTCATTTAGGATAATGTAGGTATTAATGATTTTTCACCCTTTTAAATCCATCTACCCTGTCCATATTTTAGTAGGTTGTATTTAGTTTTTTAAATTAATATATCATTTTGGGCATGAAACAAGGCACTTGTATAGAAATTAGGGTCATTTTTATTAGATCTGTGGCCCAAAAATTCACAAGAAAAAAAATCTTAACATAAAAATGTATGTATTTTTGTTTTGTTTATTTCATAGTAAATGAAAGAAAAATAAATTTTGAAAATAAAACTTTTAAACAAGAAGAAAATTAATTTTGAATTCGATGGATCGAATTATAACCTATTATTTTATAATTTTGATGGAACCATTTATTTTCCATTGATCTCACCAAGATTGACCCGAATCAACAATTAGACATGTTTTAAATCAACTCAACCCTTTTGAAAGAATACTAAAAATATATATATAAAAATTAATGTTTTACATGAAAAAAAAATTATCAAATAAAATCGTCACCTTAAATTATGAAAACATATAAGTAGAAAAGAACACGACAAAACACCATATATCATAAAAAAAAGGCATAAATTTTATACTCACAGTGTTTGATGATTCGATGAGGCCATGATCCGAAATGAAATGGAGAAAGAGAAGAAAATGGGGGTGAAGGCCAAATGGAAGACAAGACACAACAAAGAAAATATATTTTTTACTTGAGAATGATGAGTGATAAAAGAGAAAAGAAAAAAAAGAATGCAAATAAAGAAAACAAAGAAAAAAAATGATATCTACATTTTCATAGTTAAAATGGAAAATTATTTATTACAAAGTGTATGTAATAAAAAAAATATGGCATGTAAATGAATGATGGGTGACATCTTACAAATCAAAAATTGTATTGACTTTAAAAGAGTAAGAAAGAAAAAAGAGAGGACTAAAAGGTTGAAAAAAAGGAAAAAGAAATTTACAATTTCATTGTTAAAATGGAAAACCATTTATTATAATAGTGTGCAATATAATGAAACGCAATATATACATAATATGAATGATGGGTGATAATTTATAAACCAAAAATTGTATTTACTGAAGGAGAGTGAGAAAGAAAATAGATGGGAAAAAAGATGCAGAATAAGAAAATCAAATCCATACTATCATTGTTAATATGAAAAGATATATATATATATATTTTTTAATGTGTGTAGAAAAAAAAAAGCTAACTAAACAATGCAGTAAATTGAAGGATTTGTGATAATAGCACTAGTGAATAAAATAAAAAACATATGCACAAAAACATTTAAAGTAATAAAAAGTATTTTTATTTTATCTTCACAACTATAATTTTCTTTATGACTTGAAGTTTTATTTCTTTTTTAATCAATTATTCACTTTACACTTTTTTTACTTAAAGAATATTCCTTCTATATAGTAGTACAAAAATAATTTATTTACTTCATATGCATTGGACTCCTAATGTCATTGGTCAATTTTAAATATTTTTCTGAAAAAATAAGTGGGTGAGGTTTAATAGAAAAAGTATAAGGTCTTGTTCGGTAATTTTATTTTTAATAAATTGATTTGTTTGCCAAATTTAAAAAGTATATGAATATCAGTTCTTAACTATAAGGTCTGCATTTCTTTACTTTTTTTTGTGTTGGCGGTGACTTGTCTTGGTGAGGATATACAAGTGTCATCACGTCCATTTTTTGGTCGTGGCAAATGGTATATGAGCCCCAAGTTCATAGGTCTAACGTGTACAAGCCATGTCTAAGTAGAGTCTCGACGATCAGTACAAAGACGTTTATACTTATCTTCAACATGCTATAAACATTGCTAAGAAACACCCTTTTTGTTCATCCTTTCTTATCGTGTGTGGTTACCTTCGCTAGTGTTGAGTTATCGTGTGTTATTTTATGTCAAGGACCAGAGATTCTTTTTTCAAATGTAGCGCGGAGACAATCTCCGAGGCTGTTGTTTACTCACCATCTTGGGTTAAATGTAGGGCCGAGATAGATGTCTTACTCATATAGAAGCACCAATTAGAGGTTGTACTCGTAGAATGGCACCGGTCTAAGATAGAGATAGAAGGGCTTCTCCATACCACATGTTGAGGTTGTTGAGGACCATGTTCCTCTCGAGTTTGGAGCTCCCTTATTTTAGGAGACTTTGTTGAGGATGTTAGGTGTGCTGAAAAAGTTCTCTTCGGGTGGCGCGATATGTACCCCACAGGGTTCTCATACGAGGGTAGGGGCGCAGACCCTATATCAATAGTGGGTTCCAGGTAATCAGGATAATATGGTTCAACCACATATGGTTCCGACACCAGTTATGGGTGTTCAGATTGCTCGTGAGGTTTTTCTGATGATAGCTAAGCTGAAGTTTTACGAGAGTATTAAAAGATGAAACCACCCCTGTTTCAAGGTGGTAAGAGTGAGGATGCTCATGAGTTCTTGAGTTTGTGCCATGACATGATTGAGGTAGTTTGTATGATTGATGCTTGTGGTGTTTGATTTGTTGCACTGCAGCTTCGTTGACACGCCAGAGAGTGGTGAAGGAATTTTGTGAGGTCTAAACCTGTTGGATCTTCCCTTTTTCAGTGGGATTTATTCTCTATTGCCTTCTGTATCGCTTCGTTCCTTAGAGATTGAGGGAGGAGAATCGATTGAGGTTCAAGAGCTTGACTAAAGGAAGCTTTTCTAGAAACATGTATGAGGCCCGTTTTCTTTGAGCTTTCTAGGCAAGCTATGACTATTGGTCCAGATGAGGCAGATAGTATTTGCAAGTTTTTTAGGGGGGTTGACTTTTTCTGTCAGGTTTTATGTTTCTAGAGCAGCCAAAGAGGGGGCTTCATTCCCGTCAACTGTGAGAACAACACAGGAGGCGAAGTTGATGGGTTTAGAGGAGTTTGGGGAGCCCAAAATGTCCCATACTTCTAGTAAATTTATTGGTGCCTTATCTAGAGGAAGAGGATTGCATAGAGGTAGTAACTCCTTTCAAGGTCGTGGACCGGTTAATGATTCTATGCAAACAGAGTAGGCAGCCAACCCAAGGATCTTATGGTTCTGGCCTAGGTGTCCGTGGTTGTTCATTTGGTCTGCAATAGCAGTTATTTGTGCCTACATCTTTCTTTACTTGTCGGGATCGAGGTCATATGGTGCGACTGTTCTCTCTACACACTCATTCAGCACCTCAAAATTCTTATACAACTCCCCCTGGTGGGGATTGAGCTCCTTTGGCTACGGGTCGAGGCAGAGTTCAATCCAGAAGAGGTGGCTGTACTTGTGGAAGAGGTACTCCAGCTCTGCAAGGTGAAGTTAGAGCTTTTCCAGGGAGGCCTCAGGCCGAGATTTCTTATGTTGTGATCACAGGTACCCATGCATTTTTGTAGCCATCAATTTCAAAATATACAAACAATGTGGTATATAATAGTTCTTCTCATCTAAAGCCATCTAATTTTTTTTGTTTTTCTTCATAGCTAGGTACACTATTTTTATAGTCAACAACTCTAAACTTTTTTTTTCAGTCGAACTTGACAATTGGGATGGATAATTATTAAGACCTCCATCATTTTTGTCACCAACTAGATCTTCAACTCCATCAAGGTAATAGATACAAAAGATATACCAGGACGGAGATGGGTACAATTTGGATTCAAACTGTGATCTTGTTGTAGTAGAAACTTCAAAAAAATTTGTACAGAAATCATGATTAGGTAGAGGTGATGTTTTCTTTCTAACCATCAATACAGCACCAAAATAATGTTAATATAATTTTTGTTTTTTGTAAATATTATGAAAACATACTAGTTCAAAGAGAAAAAAATGGTGTTTCATTGGGAAAAGAGAGGAAGAAAGTTTGTAGGGAGAGAGAACAAAGTCACCCATAGAGAAAAAAAATGACGAGTTATTATTTTAAAGCATATTAAATAACTCTAAATGGTAATAAAACTCTCCTGCATATCTAATTTGTTTAGATCTTTTCAAATCCAATAAGAGGCTTTTTTAAACAAAGAAACGAAAAGACATAATGGTTGAATTTGAATGATTAAGATTAAGATTTCAAAACCAAATACACTTAATGGATTGAATATGAATGATTCAAATCCAGACTTCCATTAAGTGCAAACAAATGAATCCTTACTCTCCTCTCTTACACGGTTTAAATCATATAATTATATTTTTTTTGTTGCTATGAAGTATCTATAACTGTAGATATATCAATTTAGAGCAAAACATTATTTTCTCCATTTTATCTTCTTCACCATTACAAAGGATTTTATGTGTACATTAAAAGCATTTTATTTTCAATATGTGCTAGAGAGTTGAATCATCTAAATTTAATGTCAAGGAGAAGGTGGCAGTGCAGACTGCACACACACGTTAGTTTTCTTCACTTTGGCTAGTTCATTACACAATTTAATTAATGATCATTTCATTGCCTTGTTAATAATTAATTTACAATAAAAATATATAAATATTATTATTTAATATTAAATTTGGTGGAGGGGATAATGGTAATCGAACTTTGAAGGTTGGAGATTCCAACTTTAAAGGTTGGAGATTCCCACTTTTAAGTAGGATTTTACTAAGTCTTGAACTGTCCTTCTTTGTGAGTAGGATTTTACTATGGAATTAAAAGTTTCTTAAGTGTTAAGGTCAATAGATGTAGCACCTTGAGTTAAAAAAAGAATTAAATTGGAAATAGAAAAATCTGAAATTTTGCAAGTTAAGCTAAGTATGAGTTTTGGGCTGACTTCAAACAACCCTAAATCCTAGCTCAGGCTGATTTAGGTGTTCTACCAGATACCGTAGGAAAGATATTTGAATTATCTATCAAACGCCATCGAGTTTTCTCAGTTTCGAGTTCGTATAGGGAGATATGTGCATTCGAAGTTGAGCTGTCTAGATAAGGAAAGTAAAAACCGGATTTTAGAGGGGTATTTTGGTCTTTTCCTTACCAAATCAGATTTAGTTCGTTTTTAGTAAGGTTTTAAGGGTCTAATACTATTGGGTTTAGTTTTATAATCCTAAAATTAGCCTAGGGTTTTAGTTGAGAGTTCAAGAAGAGAAAAAAAGAGAAAAGAGGAGAAAAGAGAAGATGATCAAAGCGTTCGTCGAGAGTCTTGCGTTTTGTTGCAGATTTTTGCCATGGGTTTAATCCCTAAGAGGTATGTAAGCTTCCATGGTGTTGGGTTAGTTCACCCACATGCCAATCATGTTATTTTAAGCGAAATTTCATTTTTGAAGTTGAAAGATTAGAGTTCTTGATGAGTTCTTGATAGGTGTTCTTGAAGTTCATTCTGAATCTTGTGTTGTTGGGTGATGATTTGTTGGGATGAAATTTAGTAATTTGAGTGTTGTTTTGAGTAAATTAGAGTGTAATTATGTTATGTAATCCAATCCAAGTTATTGGGGAAGAAACCGTTCGATTCTAGGCGATTTAAGGTAAGAAAACGAGCAAAGAAAGTCGTGGAAGTTTTCTAGGTTGGGGCCTGGCGTGTCACGCCAGCCAGAGTGCCCCAAACACTTCCCTAAACTTTGGGGGCTAGTGCCCCGCGCCACTCAGAGCGCCAAGGTCATTTGCCCCCACCCGTTCCTCATTGTTTCGTCTGTTTGAGTTCTTTCAAAGGGTACCTTTACTCCCCTTTGATTCTAAACTAGTTTTAAAAACCTAGAAATCATTCATAACATGAATCATAACCTTTAATTCATAATTCAAATTCAAGGTAGAGTTAAGAATTAGGTTTTAAGAATTCTTTCGAACATTCTAAGAAAGTCCCTTGAGTCCTTTTGTGGAGTCTTCTACAACTTCTAGTAACTTTTTTCAAGACTCAAGTAAGTGAGAATGAGAGTGAGGAGAATGTATTCATGAGTGTACACAATCACCTAGATCCTTCATATCATGAATCGTAACTCTTGAATTCATAATTCACATTAAAGAGAGAGTTAAAAGTAGAGTTCAAGAAAGCCTTTGAGTTCAATTGTGAATCCTTTGACATCAACTATCGATTTGAACTAAGTTTTGAGATAGTAAGTAAGAGAATGAGAAGAGTTGTATACATGAGTTCCATGTAGTTTGTAGACCTTCTAGTCGAGTCGTTCATGCCCATAAATTCCACATGGACTCCTAAAATTGAGTATCATTGAGAGGGGTAATATCTTCAACTTCTAAGTCATGAGTATTGAGTTCCCAATCCCCTTTGAGATTATATTTTCTAATCATGGCACTATTTCATGTTACCCATGAAGTCCTTGAGTTGAAGTGTTTATGCCCATAATTTCGCATGAACCATATAAGTCGAACAGTCTTGAGATGAGAAGGATCTTTGAGTCTTTGAGTTGAGTAGTTCATCCTCATAATTTCGCATGAACCCTCTTAGTTGAGCATTCTTGAAATGAGTAGTATCATTGAAGTTCTTCAGTTCCAAGTATTGAGTTCTATCTATGGTTATTGAAAACCCTGCATTGAGTCGTTCACGTCCATAAATCGGTATGAACCATATTTTAAAATGTCTTTTACAAATGTTTTAACTTTATTTTAAGACTTAATATTTTAAGTTGAGTAAAGAGTAAGAGTAAAGTTCATTTTCTTTAAAATGATATATGGGAACTAAGTATTCCCAAGAGTAAATGTTTTCACATTTAAGATGAGAGGAAATTAAGATTTCCAAAGGAGTTTTGAACAAGAAAGGGCATATCGATTACAAGAGAGATTTTAAGCTAAGTTTTTGAGTAATTATCTCAAACCAAAGAAAGAAGTTTTTTTTTTACAAAAATATGAGTTAAGATATTTTGGGAGTAGTATTGAGCACCGATATGGGGACAAGTTTGAGTTCAGATAACTCACGTCTCCATAAGCCATGTAGCCATCATGGATAGTAAAGGATCATAATTTTTAGATGACTCCATAAGTTGCTTTTAGCATGAACTAGTGGGTCATCTAAGTTAATCGTTCTATATGATAGCAAAGTATAGGACAGTTCCGACAGCGTGGGCATGACGATGTGTCACCACTTAGGCTCATAGTGGTGGTTGTCGGTTACAGAAACTCCCACATAAAATATATTACTTTCATATATAAGTAGAGTTTGTTTGTTATTGCTTTTTTTTAACGAACTAAGTTGTTTTTACTGTTTTATAAAGCTATCCATATATTTCCTGTGTATTGTTGATTTATATTGAGTTGAGTATCTAGAGTTGAGTACCTAGAGTCGAATATCATATCTTGGAGTTGAGTATCTAATCTCTGAGTTGAGTATCCTATCCTTCAATACTTCTGAGTTGAGTAAGTTTGAGTAGTTTTGAGTAGACTCGAGTATTCCTTGAGTTGAGTACGTTTGAAAAGAGGTAAGTATGTCTCCTTTCTATCATGTTTCAAGATTATGTTTATGTTTTAGAATTCCCCTTATATGCTCGTACATTCCACGTATTGAGCCATTTGGCCTACATATTTTTCATGATGCAGACACAAGTATTCATGATCATCAACAGGAGATTCATTGATACATCCTGGAGTTCGAGTTAGCTATGGTGAGCCTCTTTGTTTCCGAAGGATATCATTTACCTTTAATTTTAGTTATGATGTCGTGGGTCTTGTCTCGACGTCCATCTTTATCAGTTAGAGGCTTCATAGATAGTAAGTATAGTTGAGAAGTCTGTATTATTTATTTATTTTATTAAATGTCTCAAAGACTTGTGTTGAATATATTATATATATTCGAAGTTTTTCATTTGAGGTAAAGTTTTACAAAGTTGATCTTATCAAATTTTATTTCAGTATTAAACTTTTGCATGCTTAAGTTAGTCTTCCGCTTGTAGTCAGTCGGATGAGGGTTCGCTTGGGGACCATCAATGGTTCTTGAGTGCTGGCCACGTCGAGGGTGTAGACTCGGGTCATGACAAATATGGTATCAGAGCACAAGGTTGAAGTGTCCTATGATGTCTATGAAGTCGTGTCAAGTAAGATCTTGTTTATGGTTGTGAGGGCCCCACTTCTATAAATGAGGGACTACCGACATTTAAGAAAAGTTTCCCATCTTTCATACTCTTAATCATGCAATAGAGCTATGTCATAGAGATTTATTCATACTCGTGCAATTCTCAGATTCGTTCGACTACCCATCGTACTAGAAATGGTTGAAAAGTAAAGTGTAAAGATCCTTATGGATGAGTTGTTCTTAGAAAAAGTCTTGAGAAAATCATGAGACTGTAGAGGGGCTTGAGAGAAGCCAATAAGTAAGTTAAGTGTTCAGTTTCAGAGGAATGCACCTATATTTATTGAATCATGCGTTTGAGCTAAAAGCCAGTTGTACTCTTTTCCTTAAGCCTTGTTTCAGCTGAGATCGTTATGAGGATGTATGTTTAGAGGCTGGGTAAGATTTTCACCTGAAAAGGTCGCATGAGTTACGAGATCTTGAGTAGTAGTAGTGAAAGAGCCCAGAGTTAGTGGAAAGTATGTAGAGGTTTAGTTATCTAGGCAAGGGAGATGGTTTTTTGGCAAGCTATGTTGTTATAGTCATGCACCTAGTAAGTTACTAATGAAGAGTTTTCCCTTATGGATTGACTAAGAAGTGATGAGTAGTGAAAATTCCATCATAGGAGATTGAGTGTGTTGTATCTAGAAAGAAGTTGGTAATGAAGTGTCATTGGGTAGGAAATGACCAAGTGTAAGTGTTGAATAGAAGAGCAGGAGTATTCATAAAGTGATAGATCTAAGCTAGAATTATGATTTGTTTCAGAGGGTCATCATGATCATAAGGATATAGAACTGATTAAGTAATAAAGTATAGTATAGTAGGTGAGCATTCGTATTGATATTCTGGTTTAGTAATAAACATTAAGCTTGAATTTGAGATGAGTGTTATGATCGAAAGAATGCCAACATGAGGGTGTTGATGTTAGTTTTGAGGTTTGATCTAGAAGACTTGAGGAATTGAGATGTTAGCTGAAATAAATATGAGTGGTACAAGTGGGAAACCCTAACCTTTAGATAAGGGTAGTGAAGTGTGGCTAAGTCAGAAGAGTAATAAGAGCGTTAAGAGGTGTACCGAGAGGGTATGTAACCAGAAGAGGTTAAGGGAAACCCCTTAGAAAGAGGTCTTAGTACCACTTATAGAGAGTTTAGTAGGCAGGAGATAAACTTCTCCCAAGTGTTATATTAAAAGAAGAGGTAGACCATTTAGAGATGATGGAATATGTCCATAGCTTTCAAGTGTTAGCTTTAGACCTAAGGGGGAGATGACAAGATGAGAAATCGAGTTAAGTGTTTGAGATTAAGATGGTAATAAATTCAAAGAGTTTGGGGGATATCTTCGTTGATACATCCGGGAGTTCGAGTTAGCTATGGTGAGCCTCCTTGTTTTCGGAGGATTTCATTTACTTTTCAGTTTAGTCATGATGTCGTGGGTCTTGTCCCGATGTCCATCTTTATCAATTAGAGGCTTCATATATAGTCAATATAGTTGAGAAGCTTGTATTATTTATTTATTTAATTAAATATTTTAAAGATTTAAGTTACCTATTTTATGGTGAGTTGAATATATTATTTTTATTTTAAGTTGTTCATTTGAGTTATAGTTTTACAAAGTTGAGTTTATCGAATTTTATTTCAGTTTTAAGCTTTTGCATGTTTAAGTTAGTTTTCTGCTTGTAGTCAGCCAGGATGAGGGTTCGCTTGGGGACCAACAATGGCTCTTGAGTGTCGGCTAGACTCGAGTAGTGACATTTCGGCCACCAGATATTCTAACACCAATCTTTTGGCTCAAAAATACCCTCGATATTAACTATTTGGCTCATGTTTGATCTTATTTTAACAGCTTACCTAAAGTAAAATTAATAAATATATATTTATTAAATTGCCTAATATGATTGGTTTAAATTTCAAATCTTCTCTAATAAATAATAGAAGCCACATTTAAAAAAATATATATATTTTTTAATTTATTAACAAAAACCATATATGATTCATATTTTGACCTTATACACTTGAAAATCATATTAAAAAATAATTAATTTGATTATATCTTCATATTGCCCTATTTTTAATGGGCAAATTACAGAAATTACAGAAATCACATACTTTTAATGCAAAATTACAATTTATCCCTTAAAAGTTTATAATTACAAAAATCCCTCAAACGGATACAATAATATAAGCGCTGATACATTAATCTGATGTGCGATATACATTAATCGTTAAGTAAGATACATTACATTTTATACATGATACACTAATCTGATGCGCGAGATACAATAATATAAGCGCTGATAAATTAATTTGATGCGCGAGATACACTAATCTGATGCGTGAAAATGAGGGATTTTAGAAATTTGTAAATCTTATAGGGGATAATGGTAATAAATAAACTAAAAGGTGGGATTTCTATAATTTTTTCATTTTTCATCAACCTCTAATTTATTATAATCTAACTCATAAATAGAGATCCAAGCTAGAATCAATACTCGTCTAGACTGCTTGTCCATCTATGTTTTTCTATTATTCCTATTAATATAATTTGTTCTATCAATTATCAAAATGTATTGTTCATTTCCTTTATTTAATCTTTTTTAAAAAAATTGATAATAATTAAGATATCTAGAACTTAAACTTGAAATGAACTTATATGTTCATATTCTTTTAATTTGTATTTTTATCATGGTGGAGGTGGGGTGGGGATATGAGAAAATATTTTTTTTTAATTATGAATTTTGGGTACACACAAAAGAAAAATGTAGTATACGTACATAGCTAATTAACTAAATCTTTCTTTATTGAACTAATTGTTTCTATATGAATGTCATCATTATTTTTCCTTCTTTTTTCTCCCTTATTTTGTCATAAGTTGAACAAAATTAAAATTGAAAATGGTGGAAAAGATCAAAAAAGAAAAAGTGGAAGGGAGAGGAAGTGAAAGGGTGGAGGGGAGGGGAGTGTAGAGAGTAGAGGACTACTTGTTTTTATATGTTTACCTTACTAAGGAATTCAACATGTGGCCAATCATATGAGCTCATAAATTAAGCAATTTCAAATCATTTTAACAGAAAAGACCCTAAAATGCCCTTAAACTATGAGATTTGATACAATATTACCCTCCATCTACCTTATAAGTATGAGCCGTTAGACATAATGGTATTTTTTTAGAGAAAAGATTGATGTCAAGGGTATTTGGGGGTCAAAAGGGGGATGAAGGATAGTTTTGTACTAATTCAAATAGTTGAGGGGGATTTTAGATCTTTTTCCAAAGTTTATAACATCCTTTTAAATCTCTTGTACCCGGTCGGGCCCCTCTAGTAATTACTTCTTGAAATTGGAATGGCCTCAAAAGAAGGTTTATTGACTTCGGAAGCTACTTGAAGAATACACAAGGGATCAAAGTAAACAAAAAAAACTTTCAAACATGTTATGATGGCAAGTCAGCTGAGTCTTACGGTGTCCTTATGGGCCATTAATTTTGTAACATCTCGGACTCGAGAAAATAGGAAATGCAGCTTTCCAGAATCTGGTGTCAGAACTAACAGAAACCACCCATTGACAGTAGGTGGGGTCCCATGGTTCAGTCCTAGACTTAAGGAGAATTTTAGAATCTAAAGATGACACCTACGACCGTGAACCACGGTCCGTTGAGTGAATCATGGACCGTAGGTTAGTTCCATTATTGGGGTCCAGTGTTTGATGGTCTTTGAAACCACCCACGGTCGACCAATACAGTCTGTGGTTGGACGTACAGATCATAGGTATAAGCGTAGGTGAGCGTCAACATCTAATTGGAGGGAAATGGATGTTGCGTCACCTTCAAATGGTCATATCTTTTAGCACAAAATGAATTAGGTGGCCCGTGACCTATCAAATTAAAGATAATTGAATCCTCTTTCCAACGCCACCAAGTATACTAAAATCCCATCTCTGAGTAAAAGGTTATGCTATTTTTAGTGAAGCCCTATCAGGCAGACCATGAACCATGACCGCAGTCGACGGTTAGTAGTACAAACGACGATCTGTAGGTCCCTCCGTGGATGGCCTTCGTCAGCTTTTAAGTTTGTGTCATTTTTTTTTATTAACGACCTTTGGGGGAGTCAGGGGCTTAGCAACACCCCCAGGCCTTATCATAAATAAAAACAAAAGAAAAATACAAGGAGGGGGACATAAAACCTTACCTCCAGTCCTATGGTGGTTAAAGAGTCAACCTTCTTCCTAAGGATAGTCAACTCGTCCCCGTACTATAAAGGAAACCTAATCTCTACACACCTAGAAGAGAGGGCTCCTCTCGATACAAAGTAACTAGGAAATATAAATAAGGGAGACTCTCCCCTTACAAAGTAAGAAGAGAATAAAACCTAAGCCTATCCAGAAAGATAAATCTAACAGAAAAGCTATAATGGACAGGGTAGTTGACTAAGGAGTGCAACATCATGGAGGTTGTTTAATTCTTTTCAATCTCTTTCTTTTAAAGCTGGACATGCCCATCCTTTCCAGCAAATAACTACCTTTGGCCTCTACTGGTAGTTGTTGATAAGTGTAGTAGTGATGAACTATGTAAGTTTTGTGACTTCTTTTAGAGAGAAAATCTGCAGTAATGTTAGCTTCCCTGTTAGAGTGTCTACACTAAAAAAATTCCAGCTGACTGATGGTGTTGATAAGAGGATAAATGTGTTGCTGCAGGTTCCAAGGAGGTTTGATTCTGTGAGAAAGCCATTTGGTAAGCAGTTCTTAGTCAATCTCCAGGATGATTCTTTTGAAACCATGCTGAAGACACCATTGAATCCCATGAGTAGCTGCAAGTGTTTCAGCTTGGTTGTTGGTGCCGCTTCCTAAAGCAATGATGAATGCATACACCATATCACCTTTAGAGTCATTTAGGGTCATTTTCCTATGCATTGGGGGCCTCAAACTACGTCGCTTAATGCCTAAACTACGTCGTTTTACCAGGTCTAAGCTTAATAACTTAGTCATACTTACCCAGAACCCTCATTCTCCAAAAAATCAATCAAACAAAGAGCAAAAATAAGAGGAAAAAGTCGACCAAACCTCCCAAGAACAAGCAGAAATGTTCTTCAAGGTTCAGCCCCGAAATCCAAAGGATTTGTCCATAGATTTAATCACGAGGTGTGTGGAATTTCACTAGTGGGTTCCTTTCATCCACTAGGTCCCTAGAATTAAGTGAGCTCCGTGACTCTCCTTATCATGTTCAGACCTAAGGTTTCTAAAACCTTACAGTTTTGTTGTGATTTAGTTGTTGTAGTATCCTTAATCGAAATGACATGTTTTCTTGGAAAGTTTGCTTAATTCCCTGTATGAAACTTAGAACCCTAGTTTGTTTATATTCTCTTAGTTCACAAATTCTACTTGCTAGGTCAGTTAAATAGATAATCATGCTCCAAATTCCGAATGTTACATTATCAGTATATATATGTTGCATTTTCAGATGGCATGTCTGTATTTTGAGCTATTCAGTATTTAAGTTACAATTGTGTCATAACATATTCAGTGTGGAGTAAACTTAGCACCGAGTTGGACTAGGGTTCAATATACCCTAATAGTCCCAAAACTATGTGCCCGCGTAGGAGTATAAGTCCCTACTGTTGGGCATCAAATTTAGTGATCACACCAATTATGTCGTTATACCCCTAGCAAGGTATATTGGGTCATCTCGATGGGGCATATACATCGGACTCCATATTTAGCTCATGTGGTTTATGTTGACTAATAGTAGCTCCCATATTCTGACTCTTAGTGCATTTGACCAGGTTTCAGTATATACTTCAACATCCAGTTCAGCATGTTATTTTCATGATTAGTCATTCGTCATTACATTCAGATTAAATTTTCAGTTATCTTTCAGTATCTACATTCTTGCTTAGTTATGCTTTGTTTAACACACACACACATACACACAAAAAAAAAAAAAAAATATATATATATATATTCAGCTTAGTATCTATATCATGCATGCTTAGTACATTCCAAGTACTGACACATGTTCTGCCTTACATTGTTTCATGATGTAGGTTCAGGTACTCAGCATCCAGATCGCGCTTAGATCGATTCTCGGTTCGTATTTCAGCAGCTTCAGTGGCTAGTCCTCATACTTCGAAGACATATATGCTTTTCAATTTAGTCTTGTTATTTAGTTTTTTAGTTTCGTTAGAGTTAGCAGTGGGGGCATGTCCCACTAACTCGACTAACTTAAAGTCTTTTCAGACATAGTAGTAGAATCACCTTGTCTTGGTAATTTTATCTTACAATTGTTATTAAACTCTTAGTATGGTTTGTACATTTAGACAAGTTGAGGTTTCCCCATTTTTCAGTTATTTATTGTTTTAGCTTCCACATAGTATATGTCTTATTATGTTATTCTTAGTGTTGTTGATATATGCCAGACACACGGCTAACTTGGGGTCACACTGATCCTAGGTCCCGTGTTACGTCAAGAGGGTTAACCTCAGGGCATGATAAACTTGGTATCAGAGAATTAGGTTCAAGAGTCCTAGGATGTCTGAAAGCCACACTAAGTAGAGTCTCTTTCATGGGTGTGAAGTGCACCATATATATAAAGGGGAGGCTACGAAGTGTTTTAAAAAAAGTTCACTATATTTGTTATTCTTATTGTGTGTGGGTATGATCTAAATTCTCCTTTCTAATCCGTCGTCATGCATTTCAGATCATGCCTCCTTGTAGAGCTAATGCACAAAATGCTAATACATGCAATGGTAACGCAGCTCCTCCGATTGCGAACCATGAGTTTAAGAATACATATTTTCAGAATGCGATCCAACTCTTGGCTCAAATTATGACCAATAAGAATAATCAGCTGATCCCAATTCCTACTACCACAAATAATGGATCAGATGCAGCTACGGTTCGAGACTTTATTCTAATGAATTCGGCCTAGTTTCTAGGGTCGAAGATTGGTGAGGACCCACAAAACCTTATTGATAAGGTTGAGAAAATTCTCGGAGTAATGCAAGTAACTGGAACTGAGAGTGTTGACTTGGAATCCTACCAACTTAAAGATGTGGCTCATATCTGGTTCACTCAGTGGAAAGATAATAGGGGTGGAGATGCAACTCCTATTACTTGGAATTGTTTTGCTGGAGCTTTCCTAGACAGGTTCTTCCTAAGAGAATTGAGAGAAGCTAAGGCACAAGAGTTTATGAACTTGAAGTAGGGGTCAATATCGGTCCAAGAGTACGACCTGAAGTTTACTCAGTACTCCAAGATTCTCCACACAAGCATGTCGATTCAAGGGCAGAAATGAGTGAGTTATTATTTGGGGTATTTGATAACGAATGCTATGATTCTAGGGGATATGGACATCTCCAGAATAATGACTCATGCTCAGCAAATTGAGGGAGATAAGGTTAGGGAATTTGCTAAGGATAACAAAAAGGCAAGAACATGAAACTATGAATATGCACAACCAAATTCGAATGGTGGGAATCGATCACAATTTCAGTAGAGGTCTAAAACCTCAACACCTTCATCAGCTAGTGCTCCATCCCCCAGGTTTCGATAGGATTAGAAAGGTAGGGCATCAAGCTCTAGGTCTCAGGGGAGTGCTTCAGGTAACATGACCTTCCCAACATGTTCAAAGTGTGGTAAAAACCATTCGGGTGAGTGTTTTGCAGGCAAGGAAGGATTTTTTAGGTATGGTCAGTCTAGCCATAGGTTGAAGGATTTCCCTTCTGCCAGGCAAGAGCAATGAGGTAACAACAATAGGGCTCAATCTACATATCCCGCAACACTAGTAGGTCACCAAAATAAGCAGGGTGCTTCGTCTGGTACAGGTGGCAGTCGGTGCCTAAACATGTTGTATGCTCTCTAGGCTCGCCAAAACTAGGAAGACTCTCCTAATATGGTCACCGGGACGTTACGAGCCTCTCATTTTGATGTTTATGAATTATTAGATCCAGGGGCTACACGGTCTTTCGTAACTCCTTATAGAGTAGTAAACTTTGGTGTCAGTCCAGAAACTCTTTCAGAGCTCTTCTTAGTCTCTACTTTAGTTGTTGACCTTGTTATAGCTAGACGAGTATACATAAATTACCTCGTCTCGGTCTCTCAGAAAGTCACTTCAACAGATCTTGTGGAGTTAGAAATGATAGATTTTGACATCATTTTAGGCATGTATTGGTTACATTCTTGTTGTGCCTCAGTCGATTTTGGAACTAGAATTGTTCTGTTTCAGTTTTCGAAAAAGCCAGACTTAGGGTCGAAGGGTAGTTTCTCAGTGCCTGTGGGTTGATTCATCTCTTACCTCAAGGCTAGATAAATTATTTCCAAACGGTATATGTATCATCTTGTTTGGGTTAAGGATTCAATCTTCGAAACCTAGACTCTTAAGTCACCTTCATCAGCTAGTGCTCCATCCCCCATGTTTCGACAAGATTAGAAAGGTAGAGCATCAAACTCTAGGTCTCAGGGGAGTGCTTCAGGTAACAGGGCCTTCCCAAGATGTTCAAAGTGAGGTAAAAACCATTTGAGTATGCGTTTTGTAGGCAAGGAAGGGTTTTTTGGTTGTGGTCAGTCTATCCATAGGTTGAAGGATTGCCCTTTTGTAGGCAAGGGCAATGGGGTAACAACAATAGGGCTCAGTCTACACCTCCCGCAACACTAGCAGGTCACCCAAATAAGCAGGGTGCTTCGTCTGGTACAGGTGGCAGTCGGTGCCTAAATATGTTGTATGCTCTCCAGGCTCGGCAAAACTAGGTAGACTCTCCTAATATGGTCACCGAGACGTTACGAGCCTTTCATTTAAATGCTTATGAATTGTTACATCTAGGGGCTACACGGTCTTTTTTAACTCCTTATATAGTAGTAAACTTTGGTGTCAGTCCAGAAACTCTCTAAGAACCCTTCTCAGTCTCTACTTCAGTTGGTGACCTAGTTATAGCTAGACGATTATACAAAAATTACCTCGTCTCGGTCTCTCAAAAAGTCACTTCAACAGATCTTGTGGAGTTTGAAATGATAGATTTCGACATCATTTTAGGCATGTATTGGTACATTCTTGTCATGCCTCAGTCGATTTTAGAACTAGAATTGTTCTGTTTCAGTTTCCAAAAAAGCCAGACTTAGAGTCGAAGGGTAGTTTCTCAGTGCCTGTGGGTCGATTCATCTCTTACCTCATGGCCAGATAAATTATTTCCAAACGGTATATGTATCATCTTGTTTGGGTTAAGGATTCAATATTTGAAACCCCGACTCTTTAGTCAATCCAGTAGTAAATGAGTTTCTAGTAGTGTGTCCAGAAGATCTTCCTGGAGTTCATCCTGAAAAGGAAATCGACTTCGGAATATATCTCTTTCCAGATACCCAACCCATTTAGATTTCTCCTTAGAAAATGGCTCCAACCGAGCTTAAGAAATTTAAAGAGTAGTTGAAGACCTTCTAGATAAGGGCTTCATTAAACCTAGTATTTCTTTATGGCGTATTCCTGTATTGTTCGTGAAATAGCAAGATGGTTCTCTCAGAATGTGGTTTGACTATCGGCAGTTGAACAAAGTCACAATCAAGAATAAGTATCCCATCCCAAGGATTGATGACTTTTTCGACCAACTTCATGGTGCTAGTATTTGGATTTGTTCGTTATCGTCTTTATCGATGATATCCTCATTTATTCTCGGAGTGAGGAGAAGCATGTGACTCATCTAAGAATAGTTCTACGAATTCTTAAAGATCGCCAGTTATTCGCTAAGTTCAGCAAATGTGAATTCTAGTTACAGTCGATCGCTTTCCTTGGTCATGTGGTATCTAGTGAAGGGATCCGAGTGGATTCTCATAAAATTGAGGCAGTACAGCAGTGGACCAATCCCTCCTCTCCAACAGATATCAAAAGTTTCTTAGGTTTGGCCGTTTATTACATTAGATTTGTTGAAGAATTTTCATCCATAGCTTCCCCATTGACCAGGTTGACTCAGAAAAAGGTCAAATTTCAAAGGTCATATGAGTGTGAGACAAACTTCTCAGAATTAAAGACTTGGTTGACTACAACTTCGGTTTTGACTCTACCAGATTGTTCAAATGGTTATGTGATTTATTGTGATGTATCCAGGGTCGGCCTAGGTTGTGTGTTGATGCAGCAAGGTAAGGTCTTAGATTTTGCTTCTCTACAACTTAACGTCCATTAGAAGAACAACCCGACTTATGACCTTGAGCTTGCAGCCGTCGTATTTTCCCTAAAGATTTGGAGACACTACTTGTATGATGTTCATGTTAATGTATTCAAATATCATAAGAGCTTCTAGTATGTGTTCACCCAGAAAGAGTTGAATCTTCGTCGAAGGACATGGCTTAAATTTCTCAAGGACTAGACATGAATGTGCTTCACCATCTTGGTAAGGACAATGTAGTGGTTGATTCTCTCAGCAGACTGTACATGGGTAGTGTAGCACATGTTGAGGAAGAAAAGAAAGAGTTAGCCAAAGATGTTCACCGGCTTGCACACTTAGGAGTCATCCTTACGGACACATCAGATGGTGGTCTGATAGTTCACAATGGATAAGAATCTTCATTGGTAGCGGAGGTTAAATAAAAAAGGGTCAGTGATCCTATATTACTTCAGTTGAAAAGTTTTGTTCATCAGCAAAAATTTAAGGTTTTCTCTCAACAAAGAGATGATGTACTTAGTTATCAGGGTAGTTTATATGTTCCTAATGTGGGTGAGTTGAGTTAGCAGAAGCTTATAACTCTAGGTATTCCATTTATCCAAGTTCAACTAAGATGTACCGTGATCTACGAGAAGTCTTTTGGTGGAACGGCATGAAGAGGGACATAGAAGACTTTGTGGCTAAGTGTCCTAATTATCAACAAGTTAAGGCAGAGCATCAGAAACCTGGAGGTATGACTTAGAGGATTAGTATTCCTACATGGAAGTGGGAAGTGATAAACATGAACTTCATTACAGATTTACCTCATTCTCGCAGACAACATGACTCCATTTGGGTAATAGTGGATAGAGTTACTAAGTCCGCTCACTTCTTGGTTGTCAAGACTACACATTCAGTGGAGGACTACGCCAAAATCTACACCAATGAGATAGTGAGGTTGCATAGTGTTCCCTTGTCTATCATCTTAGATAGAGGTCCTCAATTTACCTCTAAATTTCTAGGAATCGTTTCAGAATGTTCTTAGTACTCATGTGAATCACAGTCTAACATTTCATCCACAAACGGATGGCCAGGAAGAACATACCATTCAGACCTTAGAGGACATGTTGAGAGCTTGTGTGATCGATTTCAAGGGCAGTTGGGATGATCACCTACCTCTCACAGAGTTTACTTATAATAATAGCTTAGATTCTAGTATTCACATGGCCCTATATGAGGCACTTTATGGGCGTAGATGCAGGTCCCCGATTGGTTTGTTTTGAAGTAGGTGAAGTAGCCTTGATTGGGCCAGATTCAGTTCACGAGGCTATGGAAAAAGTTCAGCTCATCAGAGATAGACTAAAGATAGTCTAGAATCTAAAGAAGTCCTATGCAGATGTGAAGAAAATTGACTTAGAGTTTGAAATTGATGCTTGGGTTTTCCTGAAGGTGTCACCTATGAATGGGGTGATGAGATTCGGCAAGAAAGGGAAGCTCAGTCCTAGATACGTAGGTCTTTACATAATCCTGAAAAGGGTTGGTAGTGGAGCTTACGAGTTAGAGTTCCCAGAAAAACTAGTAGGGGTTCATCTAGTTTTTCATATTTTTTGTTGAAGAAGTGTGTGGGTGATTCGGCATCGATAGTACCATTAGAGAGTGTGGTTGTGAAGGATAGTCTCACTTTTGAAGAAGTGACAATTGAGATTCTTGACTGTTAGGTTCGTGGTTGAGAAGTAACGAAGTAGCTTTAGTGAAGGTTTTATGGATGAGTCATTCTGTAGAGGGAGCTACTTGGGAAGCAGAAGCAACCATGAAGGCCAATTATCCTCACCTCTGTCGTTCCGATTCCATTTCAGCTTGAGGTAATAGTTCATCTCCAGCCTCTTAGTTTATTCTTACGTAAAATCAATCTCTTGTTCTTGCATTTCAGCATATTTGCATGCTCTTGGAACTTTGTTCCGTTAGATATCAGTTACAAGCACTTAGTGGTAGGGTTTGCATTTCCTTCCCTTCATACTCAGCTTGTTTAGACTTTATTCGAGGATGAATGTTCTTAAGAGGGAGATATTGTTACACCTCGGACTTAATAAAATAGAAAATGCAGCTTTCCAGAATATGGTGTCACAGAAACCACCCATGGACAATAGGTAGAACCACGGATAGTAGGTAGGGTCCCGTGGTTCAGTCCATGTCTTAGGAGACCTACGGCCGTGAACCACTCTCCGTTGATTGACTCACGGACCGTAGGCTAGTTCCATCATTGGGGTCAAGAGTTTGATGGTCTTTGATCCCAACCACGGTCGATCAGTATGGTTTGTGCACTACAACATTTAAGGCCTAAGGCCACACTAAATCTGGACAACGCTTGTAAAGTGTTGCCTTAAATATTTTTGGGTACACTTTTAAAGTGTAGCCTTAATTTTTAGGTTTTGACCATGGTAACATTAACAACATTTGTCATGCGTGCTCTTTTGTGGTATAGGCTACATTTTTTAAGCGTAGTCATATCATGATATAATTGGCAACACTTATTAACATCTAAGAATGCACTTTTATGGTGTCATATTTTTATAATTTAATAAACAACACTTTATAAGTGTGGCCTTACAGATTTTCTTAAATTTTCACTAAGATATTTTATTCCCTCCAACATATTTAACTCTCCCTCTAATTTACAATTGGCCAAAAAAGGAACTCATTTTAAAATCAATATAAACAACTTTTAACTCTAAAAACAAATTTGTGCCCCAAATAAGAATTAGAGTTGCTAGTTGCCCATATCACAAATCTCACACCTAAAAAACCCTACTTCGTTCTATTTCTTCTTCTTATTTTGACTCATAAATTCTCCATTGTAACTGGTTCATTATTTTTCAAATCTCAGTTTCATTCTACATTTTTCAGTACTTTGATGGATGGTGGTGATTTCCCTAATTTTTCTTCACCTTCATCCAAGAAACTGGAGAAATAGGTCGTAGAATTTCAACATTGTTTGGAGGAAGAAGGGATTTTATGGTAGTCGATACTTGGTTCGCCTACATTCGAGAAATTGGAGAAATAGTTTGAAGAATTTCGACAATGTTTTGAGGAATTAGGGGATTTACAGGTGTGGATATGTGTTGTAACGACGAAGATAGATTCAATCACCATGTTCATAAATGCCAAACTTCTCCTATTCATCAGTTTGCCCTGTTGATGGTATTCAAAAATCATAAATTTTATATGACTATCTTTTATTTTTATGAGATTTTGAATTGTTAGATGCAATTTGAGTTCTAAATAATCTGCACATTTTCTAAATTTGAGTTTAATTATTCTACATATAGTATAAAACTCGTTGTCCATTTGTATGACTTCTGTTCTTTTTTCTGATACACCAGGTGCTACCTGATGAACTGCGTTTTGAGGTATGCCTTTGTGGATTTCGATTAATTTCCTCTGTAATTTTCTTATCAACATGTAAATATGTGGTAAGTGCTGGAAATGCTTTGTTACGCTAGGAAGCTGAAGCATATTGATAAAACATACAACAGAGCTGATTTTGCTAAATTAATTAGTAGGTATCAAAAGTATGAACAATGTTTTTCTATAGATTAAATGAAAATATCAACCAGAAAGTAAGGTATTTGTGGGTATTTTGGGTTACATGTACATTTCTGGTGAGGCGATATCTAGTTATTCCCTATTTCATTCCCATGCAAAAATTTAGTGGATTCTATGCGGAGACAAGCGTTGCTATTTTAACATCTGCCTTGAGCCTTTACGCCCATTTCAATTCTTCTGAGGGGCATCTTTGGTAGAAAAGTTAGGTGTCATCTCTGTCTTCTTTGGAGACGGGGAATGTTGAACTTTATGATCTCATTATAGTACTCAAGTCGAGCTTTTCAGCCAAGCTTAAATGTGACTGTTCCCTTTGATTCTTTCTCTGGATTGTTTGCTGGTATACACTGATAATTTATTGGATTAATCTTTAACCCACTTCCACTCCCACTCCCACCTCCTCTCTCCAAAGTTCATGTTGTTTCCTTCCAAGGGGTGAATTGAGGTTACATATCTAGGGAACTTAAGACAATCAAATATAATGTATTGATGTCTGCTTGAGAAAAAAATATGCTGGTTCTAAATTGAAAATTTAGCTTTTGCAGCCTTCCCTTCTAATATTTACAGCTAAGGTGAGGAAATCGAAAATTACTATGATTTAATGATTAATGTTGTGTAGATCTTGTGTAAAATGACCCCATACACCTTGGGTAGGGCAGCTTGTGTTTGTCGAAAGTGGAGGTACACAATTCGGAACCTTTTATTTTGGCGCAATGCATGCCTAAAGTCTTGGCAGGTACCAGGGATGCTGGTTCTGGTTGTTCTATTGGCACTAGTGAGGTTAGTAAGTAACATTAACCAATGTGCCTTATTTCTGAAGTTTCTGGATTGGTAGAAAACTATAAGGTCCTTCAGTTGAACTATGATGGTTCATGGTGAAAAATGTTGCTTTTAAGACCAAGACTTTGACGGATGGTAAGATATAGTTTTTGATGAGGATGATAAAACATAGTTTCACAATTACTTCAAAATATACTATAGTTTACACCTCTTTCTATGACAGGAAGTTCCTTATTATTTACCCAAAAGAAGTTTCTTAATAATTGTAAAATTCTTTAGGGAATTTATTATATTGGGAGGGAGAGAAGCATGAGGACATGTATAGGGATTGTTGGCTACTTCCTCTCATTCAACATTGGAATGTTATGGATTCTAATCCTTGCTTTTGGTGAATAATGAAATGGACACTTTTCTCAAGACACTAGTATGCCAATATTTCTAACTTCCATTTGTTACTTTTTGAATAGATAGGCGACCACGTATTGTAAAATTCTTGGATTTTTGTTAATACCATGCCAGATTTTGAGTATCCTCAAATCAATTCTGTTATTTGGTCATTGGTCGTTGGATTAATATGAGTCTTTTCCGTATTCTAGAGGAAACTCTAAGTTCTCAAGTCTTATCCCGTAATTGGTGCATCTAGGAAAACAGTATTTGTTGATATTCACTTTGACATAGCTTCTCTATTCAAGAATAATGGTAAGAGTCGAGAGTTGTTGAACAAGCGAAAAAAACAAGAGTTAAGAGTTGTTGATTTTCACCATTGTGGAAATTTTTGTTGCTACTAGTACTATAATTAGAATTTTACTATTGATCATTCAATATTTTGAAAAGCTAACGATATAAAGTTTTTCACGAAGTTAAGTGGAGAAGGGTAGAGAGGCGGGCCCATTATCCACTGATAAATGTTGGGTATAGTGTATATGGTAGAGATGTATCGACTGAATTTTCCAAAATAAATTTCTCTATAGACCACATACCATGGTATTTGTCTTGGATTTACTTATGCTATCTGAGCAGGAGAACTAATTAATTTCCTATCAGGATGCTTTTGCCGTAGCCTATAAAAAGAATTAGTTTATTTGTATCTTAAGTCTAAGTTGAAAAATTTGAAGGTATTAAGAAGTCTTAATTTGATTTTTTCCGCAGGTATTTATATCAGTCGAAACACATATATTCGTGCAGGAGTAGCTGATTGGAAGATCACTAATCGAGTTCATATTGTATATGTATTCTTATTCTCCACATAGTTAAAATTGTCATACAGTTCTTGAGTTGCATGTTTAGAGATGAGTTGTACTGGTAAATGGTGCATAATGCTTGTAGTGGAAGGCAAATTATGCAGTACGCTAATTCATCTTTTGCCTTGTAAATTTCATTAACGAAGATAGTTGATACTGAAAGTGAAAACTGAAAGTTGTAAAGCATATTATGCAGCTAAACACTGCAAATAGACTTGCTCTGCTTGAGAATCCGGAAAACAGAGCAAGTGGTGGGCTATTGCAAGAATACATGTTCTGCTTGAGAGAGGTTGTTGCCCTCATCTGGAGATAGTTGATAGTGTTCAATTTCCTCCCATTGCTTCTTTTCTACACTTTGCAGCCTATAGCATTTAGTGTCAATGGCATTTTATAACATTGCCATCTTCTCTTTGATTATAGGTGTGTTACTATCGCTATATGAGATTTTATCCTTCAGGAAGATTCCTTTATAAGGTAGTAATCGTTTGTTTTTCAGCTCGTATGACATACTTTATCTTTAAACATTGTTCTTGGCATCTTGTTATACCTGGTTTATAACTTCTGTAGATTTCTTTTAACTAGAATTGATCACAAAAAGTCAAAGATGTCGCGAAGTACCTGAACTTCCGTGCCTCAAAAGCTGATTGTGTTTTAAGGGGAGTTACACGCTATCAAAGGATAAAGTAAGCCCAATTCTAACTTTCCCGTAAAAGTCAATTTGTTTCTGGCAGCAATTTGGTTATATACGTTCAAATCAAAATAATGGTTCAATTCTCCTTACTTAAGTTGAAAATGCTTTTGGCATTCAGTTGATATATGTGAAGCTAATTTTGAACAGACAGCTCACTTCCTTCTCATTTGCAGGTCGAAGCTGCTCTTTTGTACCCGAGAACGCGTCCAACTGTGTTGAGATTCCGCTTAAGGTACTTGATCATGGAGATTATATTTGTATTTTGAGTTCTTATGCTCAGCTCTTGTTTAATAAAACTATGGCTGAAGGTTTGGGTACTTTTCCCCTGGCCCTACAAGTCACCATTTTAGTTTCTTACACTTACATCCGAGCCAAACTAGCTTCTAAGCAAAAATTAATAAAAATCACCATCTGTTAAGAGTGAAAGCTTTGTTAATTATTGTTTCCTTATTTATTGTGAATGGTTATGATCGGTTGGACCATTGTTATACCCCCATCCCCAATAGATATAGAAAGAAAAAGGAAAGGTGCTTTAGTATGGTTTGAGTATGTACATGCGAGATGTTATCTTTGAGGGAATCAATTTCTAATCAGTGCTTGTTGTAAATTATTGAAGATATTCTACTCAAGAAAAATATTTTACAGTGCTCTCATAGGATGATTAACCATGACTAGTGTCGAGTGAATTTTTTTTCTAACATTTAATTTTCTTTTGAATGTGTATGAAATTGTAGGTCATCAAATTCCCCAGGTCAACTCAATATATTGGAGCGAACAATAGTTTTTTTGAACTACTATTATATATGTTTGAATACATATTGAAATTTATTGCTAGTACAGTTGTTTGCACTATTCCTTTCTATGTATGTAGTACAAGACATGTTTTTCGAATTTTATTGTAAATCAATATATTGAACTATTTATTAGTTAATTTGATGTTTGAGATCATTTATATTATACAATTATCTTATTAGTAAATCTATCCAAACCAAAATTATTATTTTTCAATTAGAAATTGTGGCAATAATAATTCTAGACAACGTTGCCACACTTTAAAAGTATTGCTAGAGGGATGACAATTGCGTGCCTTATTGATTATAAAATGTAGTATGTACATTTGAAACTGTTAAACTTTATAAGTGTTGTTGTTGAAGAGTTATAAAAAAGCTACACTTTTAAACTGTGGCCAATAACAAAGCAAAGGCAACGCTAGAAAGTGTAGTTTTATCAAATAAAAGTGTTACCAATGAGATGTTACAAAGCGTGGCCTTTGTACCTCATGGGCCATGATTTTTAAGCATAGATGCTACGGTAACACTTGAAAAGTGTAACCTAAGGAAAAGGTTACGCCTCTTTAGGCCACCCCCAAAAAGTGTTGCCTAAAGTTAAAAAGCGTTACCATTTATTAAAGGCCACACTTTTTGATAGTTTTGGCCACACTTTACAAGTGTGGCTGAAAGCCTAAAATCTTGTAGTGGTGGTTGGACTTAGGGAACGTAGATGAGAGTCATAAGCCAATTGGAGGGAAATGGTTGTTGGGTCAACTTCAAACGGTCATAGCTTTTAGCACAAAATGAATTAGGTGGCCCATGACCTATCAAATTAAAGATAATTGAATTATATTTTCAACGCCACCGAGTTAGCTAAAATACCATCTCAGAGTAAAGAGTTCTGATCGTTTTAGTGAAGCCCTATCGGGAAGACCACAAACCACGACCACAATCAATGGTTGGTAGGCCAAACGATGGTCCGTAGGTCCTTCCGTAGATGGCCTTTGTCAGCTTTCAAGTTAGGGTCATTTAGGTATTTTTCCTAGGCGTTGGGGCCCTTAAATTATGTCGTTTAATTCCTAAATTACGTCGTTTTAATCAATCTAAGTCTAATAACTTACTCAGACATACCCAAAACCCTCATTCTCTAAAAATCATCCAAACTTGTAGCAAAAAGAAGACGAAAAAGTCGACCAAACCTCCCAAGAACAAGCACCAATGTTCTTCAAGGTTCAGCCTCAAAATCCAAAGGATTTTCCCATAGATTTTTTCACCAGGTATGTGGGATTTCACTAGTGGGTTTCTTTCATCCACTAGGTCCCTAGAATTCAGTCAGCTCCCTGATTCTCCATATCTTGTTCAGACCTAGCATTTTTAAAACCTTGGAGTTGTGTTGTGATTTAGTTGTAGTAGTATCTTTAATCAAAATGAAATGTTTTCTTGGAAAGTTTGCTTAATTCCTTGTATGAAACTCAGAACCCTAGTTTTTATATATTTTCTTAGTTCACAAATTATACTTGCTAGGTTAGTTAAATAGATAATCATGCTCCAAATTTTGAATGTTACATTATCAGTATATAAATATTGCATTTTCAGATGGCATGTCAGTATTTTGAGTTATTAAGTGTTTTAGTTACATTCGTTTCATTACATATTCAGCTAGGAGTAGACTTAGCACCGAGTTGGACTATGGTTCGACATACCATTATTGTCCCAGAAGTATGTGCCCCGTAAGAGTATAAAGTCCCTTATGTTGGGCATCAAATTTAGTGATCACGCCACTTATGCCTTTATACCCCTCGCAAGGTATATTGGGTCGAGACATACATCGAACTCCACGTTGAGTACACGTGGTTTATATGACTTAGTAATAGCTCCCACAGTTCGACTCTTAGTGCATTTGACAAGGTTTCTAGTATATACTTCAACATTTAGTTCAGGATGATATTTTCATGATTAGTACAAGGTCATTGCATTCAACTTAGCTTTTCAGTTATGTTTTAGCATTTACATTCTTGCTAAGTTATGTTTTGTTCATCTTATATATATTTGTTCAGCCTAGTATCTATATCATGCATGCTCAATACATAGAATGTACTGACGCATACTCTACGCTACATCCTTTCATGATCTAGATTCAGGTACACAGCATATAGATCGCGCTTAGATCGATTCTCGGTCCGCATTTAATCAGCTTCAGTGGTGAGTCCTCATACTTGAGAACAATAGACATGATTTTCATTTTAGTTTTGTTATTCAGTTTTCAATTTTGTTAGAGTTAGTTGGGGGCATGTCCCAGAAACTCAACTCAGTTAGAGACTTTTCATACATAGTAGTTGAATCAGCTTGAATCGTTAAGTTCATGATATAGTTGTTATTAAGCTCTTAGTATGGTTTATTCATTCAAACTAGTTGGGGTTTCCCTATTTTCTAGTTATCTTTTGTTTCAGCTTCCACATAGTATATATCTTATTCAGTTATTATCAGTATGCTTGATATATGCAAGACAAAGGGTTAGCTTGGGGTCACTCGTCATCCTAGGTCCCGTGTTATGTCAAGGGGTAGCCTTGGGCGTGACAAATTTGACTATTAACGCCATAAATCAAGGCAAACAAGGAACTTCTACTTCATGAGTGAAGTCATGTGCTTTAGATTAGTTTTTGGTTGCCTTCCCTAGACCTGTGCATCGCTGGATCTTTAGTTCATCGGATTTCCCTTCAAATAATGATGCACAAAATAATCCCACCAATAGACAATCAATTTACTATGCGGGATTGTATTGACATCAACTTTATTATAGTATTAAATCCATACATGTTTGGTATTTTTTCCTATAACATGTGTGTCTTAATTCAAATAAGTGTGCACTTCAATTCTTATTGTTTTCTACAAGACCACAGATCTTGTTCCATTTTTTTTGTTCCTTTTTAAAACATTGTAAACTCATAGTATAAGTTTTCTTGATGGTGTTATCACCACATCAAGAATGATGAAAATAGGTAAATCATTCTAATATTTTCATATGGAGGGCTTAATTTTCAAAGCACCTTGAGCTAGGTAACGATCAATGTTTTCCTCTTTAAGCGGAGTATATTATTTTCTCTGTGTGGTAAATAATTCCTTGCCTTTTCAAATGAGGAATGACAATGAGTCAATTTTCTAAAATGAGATAATAGGTGTAAAGGAACTCGAAATTAATTGCGCTAACATAATTTTCCCCTTTACTAATCAGGGATCCCTTGCCTCTTTTACTCTCCTTCATAACTTATTCAGCATCTGATGAACAGTCACAATGTTTCCCCTTTCATCATGTGAATTAAATATTGAAACACAGAAAATTTCCTCAACCTACTCTTGTGGTGATCTCTACATCAAGAGACTATATAAATAAATTACTTCTTAGGGAAAATACAACAAGAAAAGCAGGTGCAATCTCTTTATGTTTTTATCATTTTGAAATTAAGAAGTGGGGTCATGAAACAATTGTAAAGTTGTCTCGGTGGAATCAGCCTATAATGTTTGTATCAAGATAGGATGTCTACTTTTATTGATGGAAGATGCATGGACCTTGCCCAAATTCGACAGAAATGAAAGATATGTCATGCACCAGTCTACCCTTATCATTTTGACACTAAATTTGTAAATTGACTAACTACACTCCTTTATAATCCAATAACAACTTATAATAAATAAAATATAAGCCTAGTAACACATTGAATTCAATAAATATCAACATAATGTTTCTTCAAATATCGAGGATCAATATCTTTACAACTATTTGGAGTTTAATGGCAATTGAGGAATCAATAATCAATACTAATTTTTTCTCGTGACCTTATCCTTATCCTGAATCACTAATGTATAAATTTATCAATGTTAATCTGTCTCACTATTGAAACCTAAATCCTCTATGCCTCATTTGAATGTATTAGTGGCTTAATATTCACCATCAAGAAACTTCACTTTAAGGCTGCTTATACATCACCCTACTCAGACACCACTTATGGAATTTCACTGAGTTTGTTGGGGTTGTTATTTGCACTTTAATCTGTGCACAATAATGATATTGTCATTCTACGAAATTGTAGGAAAATTAACATGATGATTCTTAAAGAACCATTTCTCCCAAATCCCTGTGTTGATAAAAAAAATATGCAACATATAACTTATAAAAGAGAGAGAGCAACAACATAGAATGTTACATTATTCCATTCACGACCAAGTACTCATGAGTAAAGCTTGGATTACAAAAGAAGTTTAATGCTTAATAAGATCAAGAAGTAACAAAATGCATAAGTCTTTCCTCACGGATATAGCCTACATGTACTGTATAACAACTAATGAAATGTATGTTTTCTCAAGGTACCGCCTTTTATTTTCCATGACAAGAGAAAAATAGGAAATCACGAGATGTTGATTTGATCAAGGAGCTTGCTGCATACTAGAGGTGAAAGAGCCTGATAGGAAGATTAGCAGAAAATTTGATGAGTTTCCATTACATTGGAGAATTAATTAATGCTCCATGAAGGACTAATAACATACAAATATGATCATACACTAGCAAAAATTAACATTCTTATTTTGGTTCAAAGTGCATTCTTTAATTAGCTGTAACCTTATCTTAGTGAAAATATTTGATATCCTTAAACCTAAACATGAATGAAGTTGACCTAATCCATATAAATACACATACAACATGGAGCTCATTTACTTACGATGTTAATGCAAGCATGTTAAGTCAACAAATAAGACTAGAAACTACTTAGGTGAGATCACATGTACTATCAAGAACAAACACAAGAGATTCTAAACCATAAATACAAGATATTTTAAATCAATACAAACCTTTTAAGAAGGATCTAGAACCGGAAGCATAGCCTTTTCAAGGGTATTGACGATTGATTCCATATTCATAGTTTGTTTAATATCCTCTGCCTCATCATGCAAGGTATAAAACTTTGTAAGTTATGTCGAACATTAAAAGAAACTGTTGTTGTCTCAGAAATCTAAACATACTATGGCCTCCCTTTGTTGAAACATATTTGGAAACAACTCAATTTGATGGCTATAGGGTACATCAAAAACAAAAAGAGTTAGAAATCATCTGATTCACGAACTTCAACAAGCAAATGAATGCTTTCATGACGTAATATCATAGCAATAACTAGTTATCTGGGAAATTGGACAAACTAACTTTTGTGGTCAAAATTGTGTTTGCACAAAACCTAATGGAAACATGATTTTGTTAAAGAAAATAATATCACACATATAACATGAAGTTAACTGAATAAGAAGCCACTGTAAATTACATTACGTGAAGAAACAATGGTCCTTATTAGTAAATAAATAAATCATAGTTATACCTAATATCAATTACAAATGGTGCCCTCTGAGGAGAAGATGATGGCACAACAAAAGGGACTTGACATACCACATTATCCATAGTCCGAGTAGCCTGAAAATTTAACCAACTCGTACATTTAGATTATCTTGGGCATGCTTAGTATGAATAGAAAAAAAAAAGAAATTTAACCTAGAAAAAGCTAGGGAAAACCTCAGCATATGGATCTTGGGCATACTTAGCCTGAATAGAGTTGAACATACTATAGAACGAATTCCACCAATCTGCTAGAAATCCCTCCAGTGATTCGATAGCTGAACAAATAGCACAACTAAATTATTGTACATTAGCACATCATACCAAATAAAAAATCAGTCACTATATTTGGCAAAGCATTCGAAAATAAAGAACAACAAATTATACAATTCTTAAACACGAAAAGAGTTGTTGAGAATAAAGTGACCCTCACTAATTGAACCATAAAATTCAATGAATTACATCTACTATCATTCCCTCCATTCTATTTCTATGGACACTTTGTGTATTATACAATCCCTTTAATCCAATTTTATGTGACACACTTTCTTTATTAATCTATCCCCCCAAAAATGTAACATTTATGTATTTAAAAATAATTTTAGGTTTAAAATCCTCATGTTAATATGATATTTTGTAGTCACACATGTGTAAACCTTTGTTTACACCACATGTTTCAAAAGTCCTCTTTTCTGTCTCTAATTTTTGGGCCCGATGACACATAAATTCAAATAAGGGGGTTATAAGCTTAATTGGAGAAACTATATAATTCTCTTCATGCATGTGAAAGATGGTTCTCTCTGAATATCCTTAGATTATCATGAAAGTGAAGGAGTATACTTTCATGTTTACTCAACTCTCCAAGTATGCTCGGACAATGGTTGTTGTCTCTAGGGCACGCGTGAGTAATTTTGTCTATGGTACTTTTGAGATTGTAGAATGTAGAAATGTGATGCTGATCAAGGAGATGAACATCTCTCGCTTAATTTCTCATTCTCAAATGATCGAGCAGGAAAAGCTCAAGGAGAGTGATAGGGATAAAAAGAGGGCTAGAATAGATAGTGTTGACTCTTTTTAATAGAGGTTAGGAGGTGGTAGTCAATCTCTGTTTCATCAGAAGTACTCAATCCCGACCCCATATTCTACGAGTTCTCTAGTTCCTAAGTTCAGAAAGGATAACAAGGATTGGCACCATGCTCCAAAACATAAGACAGTGTTACTAGTGGTCACACTTTCTAGTCTGTCAAAAGTGTTGTACGAATAATCAAAGAGAGTGTATGATCGGTATTGGTTGGTATTTTTGATGTTGTATGACATGTCATAGTCGTGTTAGGCATTCCAAAAGCACTAGGAGTTCATGTTCTCACTTTTATTTATTTTTCAAGCTTGAAGCTCTCCTCTTATTAATGCAGATTGAGGGATTGCCTATCGGCCATAGGAAAAGGCAAGGATATTCATTAGCCAACTCAGCCTAACACTACAATAGCTATAGAAGGTCACCTAAATAAGCAAGGTACCTCATCTAGAACTAGTGGTGGATAGCATAACAAAAACTTCTAAGCTCTTCAAATTTGATAGGATCATGATGGTTCACACGATATAGTCACTAGTTTGTTATGAGTCTTTAAACTTGATGTTTATACATTGTTAGATCACACTTTCCTCTGTTACTCCTTATGTTGCTATGAAATTTAATGTTATTCCCGAAATCCTATCAGAACCCTTCTCAATGTCTACTCTTATTGATGATGCAATCTTAGCTAAATGGATATATAGAAATTGCCTACTTTCCATCTTTCACAAAATAACCTCAATTGAGCTAGAAGAGTTAGCCATGCTAATTTTGATATCATTCGCGGCATTGACTTGCTACTCACTTGTTATACCTTATATGGTTGTAGAACAGGAATTGTTATATTTCAATTTTGCTAATGATTCAATCATAGTATGGAAGGGTAGTACTTCATTGCCGATAGGTCGGTTTGTCTCTTACCTTAAGGACATAAAGATATTTTAAAAGAGTTGCATCAACCATCTAGTTTGTGTTATGGATTCCATTTCCAAAATCCTAAGTCTTTAGTCGGTCCATGTAGTGAATAAACTCCCAGAAGTGTTTCTCGAGGATCTTCCTGTATTTCATCCCAAAAGGGAAATTATATTTGGAATAGTCATTCTTCAAAATACCGAGCCTATTTTCGTCCCTTTTTATGGAATGGGTCCAAATAATCTTAAAGAGTAGAAAGATCAGTTAAAGGACCTTTTAAACAAAGGTTTCATCATGCCCAACATCTCTCCATGGGGTGCTCCAGTTCTCTTCGATCATAAGAAAGATAGTTCTAGCACATGTGCATAGATTCATGCATAACCCTCCAAAATCAATGTCTTCTCTCTAAAGTTTTTTATCAAGCAAAACTAGGGTTCCAAGCATCAAGTCTTCATTCAAAGAATTCAAGCTAGGGGTCTTCATTCTAGGTATGTTGGGATTTCATCAATGGATATCCCTTCACCCATTGAGTCCCAAACAACTACAATTTTTTGTATTTCTTATGAATTCTCCAACCCTAGGGTTTCTATGATTTTATGGGTTTTTCCTGTAAATTAATTCGTCTTCATAAATGATCCTTAATTGCATGACTTACTTATGAATTTCATGTTTTAAATGCAATTTTCATGAACACATTAATATCAAGTGTTTTCACTACAAATTATGCTATGTTAGATGCGTGTCTCAAATTATTTTGATTTCCATGATTTATTATTTTTAATATAAAGTATATTTCACTAAAAAAATTAGTTTTCCTGATCTATGAGCTACTCAGTATTTTATCAGTTATTAGTGTGATTCAATATTATTAGGATTATTTTTTTTCCATTGTAATTGCATGTTTCCATGAGAGTTATACTTAGCACCAAGTGGATTAAAGGATGAAGGATTCCGGTCCACATTTGTGGACCTTTATTAGAAATTTGTAAGTCCTAAAAATACTTTGATCATCCATAAAAGTATACCCTGATTCATGAAACATCTTTGATTAACCCAAACTTCGAGTAAGGCCCGGAACACAAACGGATATGACATAGGCTGCCTATCATAACTTAACTATTGATGACTGATTTCACATTTCACCTTAAGTTATAAGCCACATGGAGACTACTTTTAATAAATAATAATTTGTTATAAATTTAAAGACAGACTTACCATCATATGTGGGAGTTCGAACATCAACTTCATTGGTGAATGCCGTAGCTACCTCATACATCCCTTTCTTAACAAAGTAAGCATAAAGACACTTGTCCAACCTGAAAAATAACCAATAAAATCTCACTAATTTGATGTAAACAATTGTCTCTAATATATTTTTCTGATGAAGTCCCCATTAATATTAATTAAAAGGAAAAAAAATCAAATATTACTTTATTCTATTTTATATTGGTCAATCTCATCCTTTCATTATACTTTTTTCCTCTCATGACCATACAATTATCAAACTGTCTCCATTTGTTCCTATTATTAGTTGAGCTCATGGTGAATATGAGAAAAATGAGTTAATACTAATGTATAACATTAATTTAAGTTGGAGCTTAATTAAGGGTTAAGAAAATGAAAATATAGTAAAATTAAGCAAAAGCTTTAATAACTAACAAATTTCTTAAATTTAGGATAATGTAGGTATAAATGATTTTTCATCCTTTTAAATCCATCTACCCTTTCCATATTTTAGTAGGTTGGATTTAATTTTTTAAATTAATAGATCATTTTGGGCATGAAACAATGCACTTGTATAGAAATTAGGGTCATTTTTATTAGATCTGTAGCCAAAAAATTCACAAGAAAAATAAAAATCTAAACAAAAAAAAGTATGCATTTTTATTTTGTTTATTTCATGGTAAATGAAAGAAAAATATATTTTATTGTTTGATTGAAAAAGTAAGAAAATAAAACTATTAAAAAAGAAGAAAAATAATTTTGAATTCAATGGATTGAGTTATGACCTATTATTTTATAATTTTGACACAACCATTTATTTTCCATTGATCTCACCAAGATTGACCCCAATCAACAACTTGACATGTTTTAAATCAACTCAACCATTGTAAAAGAATACTCAAAATATATATATATATATATATATATATATATATAAATTTATGTTTTACATAAAAAAAATTATCAAAAAAATCCTCACCTCAAATTATGAAAACATAAAAGGAGAAAAGAACACGACAAAACACCATATATCATAAAAAAAAGTCATAAATTTTATACTCACAGTTTTTGATGATTCGATGAGGCCATAATCCGGAATGAAATGGAGAAAGAGAACAAAATGGGGGTGAACACCAAATGGAAGACAAGACACAACAAAACAAATATATTTTTGACTTGAGAATAATGAGTGATAAAAGAGACAAGAAAAAGAAGAATGCAAATAAAGAAAAGAAAAAAAATGATATCTACATTTTCATTGTTAAAATGAAAAAATATTTATTACAAAGTGTATGTAATAAAAAAATATGGCATGTAAATGAATGATGGGTGACATTTTACAAATCAAAAATTGTATTGACTTAAAAAGTTTGAGAAAGAAAAAAGAGAGGACTAAAAGGTTGAAAAAAGGAAAAAGAAATCTACAATTTCTTTGTTAAAATGGAAAACCATTAATTATAATAGTGTGCAACATAATGAAACGCAAAATATACAATAATATGAATGATAGGTGATAATTTACTAACCAAAAAAATTGTATTTAGCTAAGGAGAGTGAGAAAGAAGGATTAATTACTTGAGTGGATCCTTTTTAAAAAATAATTACTTATTTTAAGTATACTCTTTAATTATTACCATTTATAGCAATATATAACAATAATATATATTTTATTAGATTTGTCTTTCTCTTTTGCCTCTTTCTCCTTTTTCTCTCTCGCCTTTTTAGTTTTTATCTCTTTTTCTCGCTCTTTCTCCCTTTTTTTCTTTATATTGTTCTTTACCCCTTGTTTTCGTTTGTGCTGCTGCTTTTTCTCTCTTGGTTTCTTTTTATTGTTTTTTCTTTCTTTTTTCCTTTTTGTTGCACTTTCTCCCTCTCTTTCTCTTGTTTTATTTTTCTTTCTCTCTCTCTCTATTTTCTTTCATAGTGTAGTCAATGATTCGTAGACTAAATAAATTTGTATCAATAATTAATTAATTAGATAAGTAATCTAATCGTAGCAAATGAAGAGACATAATAAATTGCAAAATGAATTAAACTTGAATTAAAAATGTGTTCCACACATATTAAAGTTGAATTAGAAGAGAATTAATATGAATGCAAAATGTAGCAAACGAAAGAGCATTATATGATTTGTAAACTAAATGAAATTGTATCAACAATGAATTTCACAAGTAATTAAACGTAAAAAATCAACCAATAAATTGCAAAATCAATTAAAATTGTATTTAAAAGTGTATTACACTAATATTAAACAAGTAAATAAATTAAATTTGCTTTAAAATTGTATTACATAATAATAAAGTTGAATTAGAAGAGAGAATTAAGAATGAATGAAAAACGTAACTAACGAAAGACAAGACAACGATCTATAAACTGACTTAAACTTATATTAATCATGAATAAAACATGTATTATAATGTGTCTTATAAATTATTTTTGATTTGTATCACTAAGAACGTGAGTGATGTTGCAATATGTATTAAAAATGTATTGTGCATGTATTATAAGTGTGTTACCTAAATTACTTTAGTTCATATCATTAAAAAGGGAGTGAAGTTTGCAATATGTATTATAAATGTAGGATTATTATTCATGATTTTAATACAATTATGAAACATATCTAAAAGAACTTTGATACAAACACAATATAGTTCCGTAAACTTCATCCTTTTCGAGCTTCAATCTAATATTTCTCCTAAAATCAATTCTAAACTTAACCAAACCCTCTTAAAATTGAGATATAAACTCCAAATGATATTTTCAATTATTTGTAGGAACAACCTATCCAAACTAAAGAGCAGACAAGTAATCTAATCGTAACAAATGAAGAAACATAATAAACTGCCAAATGAATTAAACTTGAATTAAAAATGTATTACACATATTAAAGTTGAATTAGAAGTGAATTAAACATGCATGCAAAATGTAGCAAACGAAAGAGCATTCTGTGATTTGTAAACTGAATAAAACTTGTATCAATAATGAATTAAACAAGTAATTTAATCATAACAAATCAACCAATAAGCTGTAAAATGAATTAACTTGTATTAAAAGTGTATTACACAAATATTAAAGTTGAATTAGAAGAGAGAATTAAGCATGGATAAAAAATGTAACCAATGAAACACCAGACAATGACCTATAGAGTGAATTAAACTTATATCAATAATGAATTAAACAAGTAATCTAATAGCAACATATAATAAACTACAAAATGAATTAAATTTGCATTGAAAGTGTATTACACAATATTAAAGTTGAATTAGAAGAGAAAATTAAGAATAAATAAAAAAACGTAACTAACGAAAGACAAGACAATAATCTATAGACTGAATTAAGCTTGTATTATTCATAAATAAAACATGTATTATATGTATCTTATAAATTATTTTAGTTTGTATCACTAAGAATATGAGTGATGTTTGCAATATGTATTAAAAATGTAGTGTGCATGTATTAATCATTTGGTTGGTATCACTAAGAAGAGAGTAAAGTTTGCAATATGTATTAGAAATGTATTGTTCATGAATAAACCTTATATTATACGTGTCTTAGAAATTATTTGATTTGTATCACTAAGAAAATGAATGATGTATGCAATATGTATTATAAATGAATTGCTCGTGAATAAAATTTATATTATATGTGTATTATAAATATTTTTTATTTATCACAAAGAAAATGAGTAGTGCCGGTTGCAATATGTATTAAAATATAATGTGGATGTCTTATAAAGGTATTATTAATGTGTTACCTAAATTATTCTTGTTGGTATCACTAAGAAAGGAGTGAAGTGTGCACTATGTATTATAAATGTACTACTCATGAATAAAACATGTACTATATATATATATCTTATAAATTATTTTGATTTGTATCACTATGAAAAAGATCGACGTTTGCAATATGTATTACAAATGTATTGTTTCTATATTATAAATGTATTAAAAGTGTGTTGCTTAAATTATTTTGGTTGATATCACTAAAAAAGAGTGAAGTTTGTAATATGTCTTATAAATGTATTGGTCATGATTTTAATACAATTTTAATACAATTATGAAACATATCTAATACAACTTTAATACAATTGCGATACAGTTTCATAAACTTCACCTTTTTCGAGTTTCAATCTAATATTTCTCCTAAAAACAATTATAAACTTAACCAAAACCTCTTAAAATTGAAATGTAAATTCCAAACGACATTTTCAATAATTTGTAGGAACAACCTATCCAAACTAATCACAAATTCATAAAATACAAATAATGAATTCAAAATTTAAACTAATGACCATCAATGGTGAACTCTTGTTGTTGTAATTTTAGAGATTTGAAATTTCTGCTTGAAAACATGATTTTGTACAAATTTTCATCTTTCCATTTCTTTTTTCGTCGTATTTTTTGGGTAAAAATAATGAAATATGAAAAATTGATTTGTTATTTAAATGAAAATTTGAAAAAAGAAGAATCTTAAAAAAAAAAAAAAAAGAAAGAAGAGGAGGAAGATAATAATGATAGAGAAAGAAAGATGGAGAAGAAGAACAAAAAAAAAAAAAAAAGAGGAAGAGGAAAAATGGCCAAGAAAGAGGCAAGTGATAGTACATTTGTTAATTCCAAAAAATTGTTATATTTAGTTAGAAAAATTATATTGTCATAGATGGTAAATATTTTTTTAATATAGCATATTTATGTGATTTACCCGAGAAAGAAAAGAGATGGGAAAAAAAATGCAGAAAAACAAAAACAAATCCATTCTATCATTATTAATTTGAAAAAAATATATTTTTTAATGTGTAGAAAAAAATAACCCAACTAAACAATGCAGTAAATTGAAGGAGTTGTGATAATATTGCTAGTGAATAAAAAAAAAACATATGCACAAAAACATTCAAAGTAATAAAAAGTATTCTTATTTTATCTCCACAACTATGATTTTCTTTATGACTTGAATTTTTTTTTTCTTTTTTAATCAATTATTCACATTACACTTTTTTGCGTAAAGAAGTGGGTGAGGTTTGATAGAAAACTATAAGGTCTTGTTCGGTAATTTTATTTTTAATAAATTGATTTGTTTACAAAATTTAAAAAGTATCTGAATATCAATTCTTAACTATTTGAGAACATTTTTAAACGAGTTCTTAGATATATACATTTTCAAATTAGTTGTGAAGATAATTAAAGGACCTTCTGTAACATCTCGCGTTAGAAAGAGCTAAATTTAGAATGAACTAACTTGGAAAGAGCCAAATCTAAAACTTTACTAGTTATGCTTCAGTTATGAGTTTTGGATCAACTTCAAACGACCATCAGTACAGGATGAGTTAGGTGGCCCATAAAATATCAAATGAAAGCTCTTGGAATCCTCTTTCCAACGCCACCAAGTTTGCTAAATTTCAAACTAGTAGAAGGGAGATATGCCCATTTGAAGTCAGCCTGTCCATTTAAGGAAAGTTACCCAAATTAGTGAGGAGTATTTTGGTATTTTCCTTACCCCATCAGATAAAAATGAATTTTAGTAATATTATGGGGTCAAATCTGATTTGGGTCAGTTTTACAATCCTAAATTACGCTTAGGGTTTTGAGAGGAGTTCAAGAAGTGGAAAACAGGAGAAAAGGAAGAACGAACTAGATCTCTTATGAATCAAGGGTTTGTTTCGTCAAATCGAGGTGTAAAGTTTTCATAGTGTTGGATTCCTTCACCAACACGCCAATATTGATTTACATATTCGAAATCATCCATAAAGATTGAAAGATTTAAGTTCTTGATGAGTGTTCTTGAAGTATTGCTTTTGTTCTTGAATTAGGATGGATTTGATGAGTTCTTCATACAAGTGTATGAGTTTGAGAGTTGTTTATGAGTAGATTCTCGTGTACTTGTATTGGGTTATCGAATCTAAGAAAGATTTGAGAAAAGAAATTGATCATAGATGAATTAGGGTCAGAAAATTAGAAGCAAAATTTGTCGGATAATTCTGTGGGAGGGCAGGCGCGGGGGCGCTAGCAGTGCGTTTGGGTCGCCTACCCCCACCCTTTTTCCATCGTTTTCCCCGTCTGAGTTCTTTTAGAGTGTACCTTCACTCCTTGTTGATTCTAACTACTATAAACTACTTCTAAAATATCGACAAATCATTCATAATATGAATCATAACCCTTCAATTCATAATTCAAATTCAAGGCAGAGTTAAGAGTTAATTCTTGAGAGTTCTTTCGAATCATTTTGAGAAGTCTGTTACAATCTTTTAAAATTTGTTTGAAGACTTGAATACTTGAGTTTGAGGATGAGGAGAGTAGAATTTTTTTTTCACAATGATAAATGGGAATTAATTATTCCCAAGAGTAAATGTGTATACATTTAAGAAGAGAGGAAACACCTATTTCCAAAAGTGTTCATGAGAAGTTTTGAGTACTATATCTTTTAAGAGAAACCTTTTGAGTAATAATCTCAAAGTTGAGGATGAGGAAATGATTTTTTTAAAACATATGAGCTAAATTATATTTTGGGAGTAGTATTGAGCACCGATATGGGGGAGAGTTCAAACAACTCACAACCCCCATAAACCATGTAGCCAACGTGGGTAGAAAAGGTCATACTTTTGAGATGATTCCTTATAGATTTTTAAGCATAGCTTAGTGGATCCACTTAGTTGAGGAGTTCTATACCCCAACAATATATAAGACAGTTCTTGCAGTGTGGGAGAGATGCTTTATCATCACATAGCTCATTGTCATGGTTGTCGATTAGAGAATCTCCCAAACAAAGTTTATTTTGTATTTTTACATACAAGTTGAGTTACATTGTATTTTACAATACATTGAGTTGCAATCTACTATTTTAAAAGCTTTCTTTCTATCACATTATTGTTATTGCTTATATATTGAAATGAGTTGAGATTGCGTTGAGGTTGAGTTCAGTTGAGACGAGGTAAGTTGTTTCTTCAGTTCTAGTTTAGGCTTATGTCATGTTTTAGATTTCCCCTTACATGCTCGTACATTCAATATACTGAAGTCACTTGGCCTGCATCATTTCATGATGCAGATATAGGTAACAAAGATCATCAAACAACGCTTTGTTGATCCATTCGAGCTCCAGATTTGTTTGGTGAGCCTCCTTGCTTCTGGAGGATCCCTAATTTATGTTTTATCATTCCGATTTTGTTATTAGGATTTTGTGGGTCCTGTCTTGAAGTCCATCTCAGTTAGTAAAGGCTTCATAGATAGTTAGACAGTAGTTCATGAGTCTTTTCATTTTCAAAATGTTAATATTTTAGACTTGAGTTGTGTATTCTGGCTAGTTGAATATTCTATTATATTCTGAGATTATTCTTTAAGTTTATCTTTTGAGATTATTCTATGTTAAGTAAGTCTTCCACTGAGAGTAGAGCCAGGCCAAAGTTTGTTTGGGGACAACAATGGTTCTTGAGTGCCAGCCACACCCAGGATGTAGGCTCAGGGCGTGACAAACTTGGTGTCAGAGTACATAGTTCAATAGTCCTAGGGTGTCAATTAATCCATGTTTGTAGAGTCCTAGTTATTGATGTGAAGTGCACCACATCTATAATTAGGATACTGCGACATTTAGGAACTATCTCACTTCTTTCATACTTCTTTCGTGTGATAGAGTGCATCTCTATAAAAGTTTCTTTCTAATTCGTGCTTGCACGTATCTTTCAGATCATGCCTCCACGAAGAGTTATTCGAGGTCGTCCTGCTAGGAGTAATATTAACCCTCAGGATCAAGGGGTCCCTAATGCACCTGAAGTGCAACCCCAAGGGGAGGTTACTAATGCTGAGTTTCGGGATGATATCCGAATGTTGAGTGAAATGGTGACTAACCAAGTTGGGAAACAGAGAGCGGTTCAATAGGATGTGGATGATACAACTAGGATCTGTGAGTTCTTAAGGATAAATCCACCAAACTTCACCGATTCAAGTGTCACTGAGGATACAGAAAACTTTGTGGAAGAGTTGCAGAATGTTTTTGAGGTTATGCATGTTGCGGATGCTAAGTGAGTGGAACTCGCTGTATACTGATTGATGTTTCAAGGACACTTCATCCAATTCTAAGTGTCAAGGATCGCTAGTCAGTATAACAGCACAACCAAATGAGTTAGGGTCGAATCCCATAGGGAGTGGTACGTGTTTTAGATTCAATAGAAATGTGTGAATATGCTCAAGTAAGTCATAGAAATAGACATTATCGAATAGAAACATAATTCAAATTAAGGGGTGACAAAAATGTCAAATAACAGGGGGTTGTGGTTTTAATTATCAACTACAGTAGCAACAAAAAATACGATTAACAAATAATTAGATGGGTTCTTAGGATATGATTCGATTATAGGCTAATGTAAACAAATGGTTAATTGCAACTATTAGAAAATAACTGTAAATAAGTGAATAAGCTAGACTATAGAGGAAGTAAACTTTTTCTCGAACAATTTACCTCGAATCAAGTTGATTTCTCTCGAACATCAAAAAGCATACAAAATAAGAACAGCCTACGCCTTAGTCCATTCACTCTCTCGAGCTGAATGTGTTGAAAAAGGTTTAGGATTCACTCTCTCGAGCTGAATCCATGAAAACCCATACCCAGAGACCATCAATCATTAATCTTGGTTTTAAAACCTCTCTCTCGAGCAAGCCAAAAACACGAAGGTGGAACTGTTTTTGCAACTACAATTCTGAAATTAAACAACAATTAATGATTGAAATCACTTCTAAACAACATTTAAACTAACAAATAGCAATACCCATAAACTAAATCAGCCCATAATCACATAATCACACCCCAAGAATTGGGGTTTTAGCTAGACATTATAAAAAGATAAAAATCGTTACCAAATTGTGTTTCTATCAACTTGGTACGATTAATTTCGTCCTTACAAAGGTCCAAATTGAAGAATATCAAAGACCCACTTCCAATTTCTCAAAAATGAAAAACCTCAATTCTTCAAAGCTAAGAAAAAACTTGTCTCAATACTCAGAGTTCCAACTTGAAAGTATTATAGATTAAAAGATTCAAGATACTATACTGAATGTTCAAAAACGTATTTATAGTCTCCAAAAATATGCTACGAAGGGCCATTCGGCGTAGTAAGTCGGACTTGCCGATCAACTCGGCGATCCCCCCTTTGGTCAATTCGATCGCCTTTTTGCCTTAGGCTTCAGCATCCTCCAGGTTTGTAACTTTGGGCGATCTAACTCTACATCGCGGAATCACACGGTGATCCACCGACTGCTCCTTTCTCTCGCCAACTTGATTTTATCCTTCATGGCTTGGCCCACTGGAACTTTAGGTGGTCAAATGGCCACTCAGCGACTCGCCAAATGGACTTGGCGATCACCAGGCTCGCTTTTCTTCCTTGTTTCAGCTCGCTTCATTCCTTTTTGCAATTTAGTGTCCCTACTTTGTTCCTCCATTCAAATAACTAGAAATCAAGGATTTTACATCAGTTATTTGCACAAAATAAGCATTTGAGGACACTAAATCATTATAAACAAAGCCCTAAATGAGTCTAAATCTCTGACTCATCAACACCCCCAACTTAAAATTTTTCTTGTCCTCAAGTAAAATTCAAGGTCAGTAGTTCAAAAAGGATGTCTCAAAAAATGATACACAAGAATCAATCATGAATGCACACAAAAAAACTCAACTTACTCATGCAAAGATCAATTGTGCACTCAAAGACTCAAGTTGTGACTCACCATTATTAAAGATTTTTAAGTTCACTATACTTGCTTCAAATGTAAGTTCAAGCTCAACAAAGGTACTCAAATGCCCTCACACAAAGAAAGATTCCATATTCACCCAAAGTGGTTCAACATTTTATAGTTCCAGAATCACATGAAACTCTCACACTCACAAATATGAACACATGCATGTCTTCACCTATAAATTTTCCCTTATTTTCCAATCAACACTTGTTTAGCTTACTCAAGATCAAAAAGGTCTTTCCAAGGCTTGTAAAGGGGCTGAGTGTAAAGGTATGGTCATTTAGGCTTAGGCTCAGTGGCTGCTTATCCTCATGAAATGTGGTATTTACAACACTTTCTTTCATTTTCTTCAACATTTTTATTCATGCTCAAAAGTCACCCCATTATTTACTTTCCATGGAATACCGGACATCCCATTTGTTTTGCCAATTTCACAACTTTATGCCACAACTTTTTCAGTCTTTTTTCCTTTTTCATTCTCTTTTTCTTTTACTCTTCTTTTTTTTGTATGGAGGGCTTTAATCTTTATCAAAACCATGGATCAAAGGGGAATTTCTTTGCACTTCTTGATTTACCTTTTCTTTTCACCACACCCCCAACTTAGGCTTTTGACCTAAGTTGTCTATTCAAACAAACCACACTTCATGAGGATTATGGGTGAAGGGATAAAAAGGGTTCACATTTTCATCAAGTTTCTTCCAAGAAAAAGGCTAAGGCTCAAAGGGTGTTCAAGCAAAGTTCACACACTCACAAGGTAGGCCACAAAAGAGGTATAATGTTAAATTGTTTCACTCTTTAAAATTGTTGCCTAAGATTATTTCAAGAGCATGCATCACTTAGTCAACTGGACCAACGGGACAAATTCTAGGTGTCATCACACTTTGTTCACGGTAAGCTCATCACACAAGGCATTGGCACCAATATCAAACATGACTCCACACTTTTGCTAGTGTGCAATGTTCATCACAAAAGGCTCAATTCGATAACTGGCTAGTCACAACGAGATGCAAAATGTTCACATATTATCTATGCAACTTCATTTGGCCTCATCGTAGTCGCACATTTATTTTTGTTCAATTTAGAGCACCATTCAACTCATCGGTATTGATCATAACCGATACTCAAATTTGTACAAGAACAACCACATTCAAACACAACAAAAAAAGGGTGGCAAATATTTTTAGAAGGGTCAAAAAACCATTTTCAATTAAAACAAGGAGCCACAAGCTCAAATATTCACAACACAGTGCCAAAACATAATATAAAGCACAAAACCCAATATATATAAAGAAAATATCATAAACACAAGAGGTAGGTATGGAAATACCTCACCCACCACAAACAAAAAGCTATTTGTCCTTAAATGCAATAAAAACACTTAAAATCAATAAAAGTGTTAGAGAGTGAGGTAAAGAGAATCATGTCTACGCAGTTGCTCCATCTGTTGGGCATCAGTGCCCGGTGCATCACTCTCAACTTGGGCATCAGTGCTCGGATCACATCAACAGTACCAGCTCCACTATAGTCATCCAAATGTGTATCTGCCAAATAGGTCTACACAGCAGCATCTATCATTGCCTCATCAACCTCCGTAAGGCCCTTATAAGAAGCCTCCTCATCAACACCAAGCCGCTTCTCATCAGTCTCGGCCTCAAACTCAGCAGCGGCCACCTCCTCAACTAAAACCTCATCTCATGTGATAGCTAGAGGCACATCTTGATCAACTAGTACATCAGGGATCTCTACTGTACCGAAAATCATAGACATAACGATGGACCTCAGCTGGTCCAAATTTCTCCTCAATTAAGCAATGGCGGCCTTCAGAGTCGTCACCTCCTCAGTGGCCCCTTGGCCTTGCTCACACACCGATATATGTGTCGTAAGGGCATCAATAGTACAACCCAATGGTGTCACAACATTAGCAAGAGCCCTCTCGGTCAAACCAGGAATGGTGGCCTCAAGTCTGGAGGCACGTCTATTAACAGCATGGGCTAGTTCCCTATTCGTAGTAATGTAGCCTGGGTGAGTGGATGTCTAGCAATAGAAGCAACAACAGTACCAGATCTAGGGGCAAGGGAGCTGCAGAGGAACTATGTCATGGAAGGAGTAGTGCTAATATAAGTGAAGGCCAAGGGGGTGGAGTAGGAAATATTGCCTCTGCAGGTAGTGTCTGGAACTCAACAACCGAGGATGTGTCCATCGGAGTTGCCTTCCTTCTTCTCATCCTCATCTTTCAAGTACTCCGCCTCAATTCTCCGGATGTCAGTAGAGGATGTGGGAATCACTTCCACATCCTTATTCTCATCTCTAGGCACCCGAGCTTGTTTGCATAGCTCGGTAATCAACACCGAGAAAGGTAGAGATGTTTGGCACTGCTTGGCCCTCATAAGCATCTTATGTTCAATAATCATCCCAAGTTCAACCTCGTCTCATTAATGATGCAACCAAGACAAGATTCTTTGGCGTGGCAGAGAATCAACTCGTTCTGGGATAGCATAATGGTACTGTTGATGAAGCCAAACCAATACATCACTGCTACACTGAGGTCCTTCTTCTCAATAGGTGCTCCAACCTCTACCCACTTGGGAGAACCATCTGATATCAAAGGAACCAACCACTTTTTCATATTTTCCAATGTTTTTGTCCTGATCTTGTATTAACAGTCACCCTCAAGTCTAGTTGTACATTGTAGGACTGCATTGATGGCAGCACTATCACATTTTACCTTCTTACCCCTGATGACCACATAGTCAACCGGCTTGAATTTAGCTGCCGGCTTCTTCCCTTGTGGTACCGGGGCTCCGTAAGCAGTGTAGAACTCTCAGAGCCAGTTTGGAACATATGGTCCTCGGGGTCGGGTAAATAGATGTAGCTTGTGGGACCTCAAGAAACTCATGATCTCTGGATACCTATCAATGACGCCATCAGTAGAAAGCCTCTTGTCCTCTATAATGATCCTCAGGCCCTCAGTCTTCAGTCTATTCATAGATCGTAGAGGAGGACCCTGTACCGGCAGTGCTAGGACCATATCCTGTACTAGAGTAGAACGAGTAGTGGTGGCTAGGAGAGTCCTGATCCTAGATGGATAATTCATCCTCTTAGAACACAGCATCGCCCTCTGGGCTACTAGTAGCTCATCATCCTCAGGCTTACAATTGGTAGCTCGAGGATCTTGGTGCTCACCCTAACTTTCAGAAGTTGTGAGGTGAATGGCATAGATCCCGTCACTATCAGATCTAGCCTCTGGTGATGCAGGAGCATGTGCTTTTCCTCTGCCTTTTCCCTTCCCACCTATGGTGGGAAGTTTGGTAGCCTTAGCCTTGGATGCAGTTGTATACTCGTTGATTTTGATTCCCTTGCTCCTTTTGCGGGGTGTCATATCTCTACCAGCCAATTTTGGTCTAGCCATATCTGCAAACACATTATAGAAAGTAAGAAATAGTTCAAGCAAATGTGCAGAAAACAGTTGCACACAGACTCGCCGAACAGATCAGCAAGTCACCAAATCAATTTCGCGAGCCAGATCGGGCTTGCCGAAAGGATTGGCTAAAAAATTCTCATAAAAATTGGCATGTCGGCGATGTAAAGAGCCTTTTGGAGAATTTCCGACAATAATTAGCGAGCAAAGGCTAGCACACCAAAAGTTACTGGGACTATATGGGTAACTGAATCTAGTCCAACTCTATAGTATGCTAATCCCAATAGATTAAGTTGATTAACACATTATGACTGAGTTTTTGTAATGTACTGGATAGCTCGAACTAACATTCAAACTAAGAATGCACAATTATATACTGATAATGACGCATCCAAACGTAAGACATGTATATCTGAAATACCTGAAACATTTGGCCTAACATGTGTAACTCAAGAGCTAAAGAAATTCATAGCTAGGGTTCTAAAATTCATGCAAGAAATGACGTAATAACATGATAATCTGATTTGAAACATTAAATTAACTAACTCATAATGATCTGCCGGAGTTCTAAAAACCCTAGGTCTAATCATGATAAGGGAATCAAGAATCTCACTGAAAACTAGGGACCTAATGGGTGAAAGGAACCCACTAGTGAAATCCCACATACCTGATGACAAATTCCATGGAGAAATCTTTCCATTTTGGGGCTGGAACTGATGGAATCTTGTTGCGTTCTTGAACTAGGCTTGCTCGACCTTTTTTCCTATTTACGCTCTAATTTTCTATGTTTTTTTATTAAAGATCTGACTTAGGTAAGTTCTAGTTATGTTTCTAAGCTAAAACTAATCAAAACCATATAGTTTAGGGGTCCAACAAAATAGGAAAATACCAAAAGACCCCTGACTTAAATTCCAGACGGGGCTGACCACGACCACCTCCATGAACCGTGAAAGGGACCACAGACCATGAAGATGATCGTAGTCTGGGGTCCAGGAGCTGGGGGTTCTAAGGTATGATCCACGAGCCCCTACCACGGCCCGTGTGGAGGACCACGGACTGGGAAGGTCCCCATGGTTGTCACTTGAGCTGAGGTCTGGGGTACTACTGGATAGCTTTCGCGGACCACTCCATGAACCGTGTGAGGGACCACAGACCGTGAAATCCCTGGTGGTCTTCACTTATGCGTGGAGGTCTAAGGGGCTGGCTAGGGGGCTACTTCCTCGACTACGCACACTCCACCACGGTTCGTCATCAAGACCACAGCTCGTGAAGGGTCACGTGGTCTTATGTCTGGCCTAGAAGAAACCAAGTCATGACCACGGGCTGGTCAACGGACCATGGACCCTGTCATGGTCAGAGAACCCTGCCGTGGTTCACTGCTTCAGGTAAGTTTCTGCAAAAAAATTTGTAGGTCTGATTTTTGAGGTGTTACAATATCTCCCCCTTGGGATCATTCGTACTCGAATGAAGACTAAACTAGCTGAAATGGAGGGGATGAGCTGCAACCCTACCACTAAACACTGGAAACTTATTTCTGATTGAACTAAGTTCCAAAAACATGCAAATACGCTGCAAATGCATGTACAAGCTGAAGGAACATGATACTAAGACTGATTTTACGCATGAATAACTGAAAAATTGAAGAGCAACTATTACCTAAAGCTGGAGTGGAATCAAAAGGAAGGAGGTGAGGATACTTGGACTTCATGGCTGCTTCTGCTTCCCAAGTAGCTCCATCTACGGACCGACTCCTCCACAAAACCTTGACTGAAGCGACTTCTTTGTTTCTCAATCTTCTAACCTGACGATCAAGAATATCAACTGGTAAATCCTCGTAGGAAAGACTATTTTACAACCACCCTCTCTAATGGCATTACAGATGCTGGATCACCCACACACTTCTTTAATAGTGAAATGTGGAAGACTGGATGCACTGCTGCTAGATTTGTTGGTAAATCTAACTCGTAAGCCACTTTACCAATCCTTTTCAAGACTGAGCTTCCCTTTCTTACCAAATCTCATCACCCCCTTCATAAGTGACACCTTCAGGAAGACCAAATCATCCACTAGTAACTCTAGTTCCCTTCTTCTTACATCTGCATAAGACTTCTGGCGACTCTAGGTTGTCTTAAGTCGATCTCCAATGAGTTGCATTTTCTCTATAGCATTATGAACCGAATCTGGCCCTATCAAGGCTGCTTCATCTACTTCAAACCAACCAAAAGGAGATCTACATCTACGCTCAAACAATGCTTCATAAGAGGCCATCTGAATGCTGGAATGGTAGCTATTACTATAGGCGAACTCTATAAAAGAAAGGTGATCAACCCAACAACCCTTGAAGTCGATCACACAAACTCTCAACATTTCCTCTAAGGTCTGAATGGTACGCTCTGCCTGACCATCTGTCTATGGATGAAATGTTATGCTAAGATTAACCTGAGTACCAAGACCTTTCTGTAATGACTTCCAGAAATAAGAGGTAAACTGAGGACCTCTATCTAAGATGATAGACAAAGGAACCCCATCCAATCTGACTATCTCATTAATGCAAAGCTTGGTGCAGTCCTCCACTGAATCTGTAGTCTTGATCACTAAAAAGCGAGAAGACTTAGTAATTCTGCCAACTATCACCCAAATGGAATCATGTTGTCTGTGAGTACGAGATAATCCTGTAATGAAATCCATGTTGATCACTTCCCACTTCCAAGTAGGAATATCAATCTCTTGAGTCATACCCCCTGGTTTTTGATGTTCTACCTTCACTTGCTAACAATTGGGAAACTTAGCCACAAAGTCTTCTATATCCCTCTTCATGCCATTCCACCAAAAGTCTTCCCGCAGATCATGGTACATCTTAGTGGCGCCTGGATGAATAGAATACCTGGAGTTATGGTCTTCTGCAAGAATTTGTTGTCTCAACTCGCCCACATTAGAAACATATAATCGACCCTGATAGCGAATCACACCATCTCCCCCTTGGGAGAATACCTCTACCCTCTATTGATTGACTGCACCTTTGAGTTCAAGCAATATTGGATCATTGTCTTGCATCTTCTTAATCTCCACTACCAATGAAGATTCTGATCCATTTTGAACTGTCAGACCACAATCTCATATAGTAATAAGACGAACTCCTAAACGAGCAGGCCTGTGAACATCCTTTGCTAGCTCTTTTCTTTCTTCCTCAACATGTGCTACACTACCCATAGATAGTCTGCTAAAGACATCTGCTACTACATTTGCCTTACCCAGATGGTAATGCACACTCATGTCATAATCCTTGAGGAAATCAAGCCATCTTATGTGGTGAAGATTCAACTCTTTCTGGATCAACACATACAGGAGGCTCTTATGATCTGTAAACACTTCTACATGAACACCATACAAGAAGTGTCTCCAAATCTTTAGTGCAAACACCACTACAGCAAGCTCGAGGTCATGAGTCAGATAATTCTTCTCCTTCACTTAAGTTGTCTAGAAGCATAGGCTATAACTTTACCTCGCTGCATTAACACACAGCCTAGGCTAACTCTGGATGCATTACAATAAATCAAACAACTGTTTGAACCCTCTGGTAGAGTGAAAATAGGAGTTGTAGTAAACCTAGTTTTCAATTCTGTGAAGCTTTTCGCATAATCATCTAACCACTGAAACTTGACCATCTTCTGAGTCAACCTAGTCAATAGTGAGGCTATGGATGAAAATTCTTCCACCAATCTTCGGTAATAACTCGCTAGACCCAAGATACTTCTAATATCCAAATGAAAGGTAGGTTTGGACCATTGTTTCATTGCTTCTATTTTCTGGGAATCCACTCGGATCCCTTAGCTGGATACTATATGCCAAAGGAAAGCAACTGATTATAACCAAAACTCGCACTTGTTAAATTTGGCGAATAACTGGTGATCTTTGAGAGTTTGTAGAGCAACTATCAAATGACTCGCATGTTTTTCCTCATTCCTAGAGTAAATGAGTATATCATCAATAAATACGATAACAAACAAATCCAAATACTGCTTGAACACTTTGTTCTTTAAATCCATTAAAGCTGCAGGAGCATTGATTAGTCCAAATGACATAACTACAAATTGATAATGACCATACTAGTTCTGAAGGTTGTCTTCAGAATGTCACTATCTCTGACCTTGAGCTGATGATAACCCAATTTGAGGTCTATCTTTGCGAAATGACTAGCACCCTGAAGTTGGTCAAACGAGTCATCAATCTTGGGGATGGGATACTTATTCTTGATTGTGACCTTGCTCAACTGCCTATAGTCAATGCACATTCTGAGAGAACCATCTTCTTCTTCACGAACTAGATGATAGAGATAAACCTTAAAGGTCATCTTTCTAGCCTTAAGGTAAGAAATGAATCGACCCATAGGCGCTAAGCTACTACCCTTCCATTCTAAGATTGGTTCGTCTAGAAACTAGAAACGAACAATCCTAGTTCTACAATCGACTGAGGCATAATAGGAATGTAACCAATCCATGCCTAGAATGACATCAAATTTACCATTTCTAACTCTACAAGATCTGCTGAGGTGAATTTCTGAGAGACTGTGACAGGGCAATTTTGGTATACCCGTCTAGCTATAACTGGGTCACCGACTGGAGTAGAGACTTAGAAGGGTTCTGAGAGAGTTTCTGGAATAACATTAAACTTAACTACTATATAAGGTGTTTCGAAGGAAAGAGTAGCCCCTGGATCTAACAAAGCATAAACAATGAGATCAAAGACTCGTAACGTACCAGCGACTACATCAGGAGAATTTTCCTGATCTTGGTGAGCCTGAAGAGCATACAGCCTGTTTTAGCATTGTTCGCCACCTGTACTAGATGAGTTACCCTGCTTAGTTGGGTGACTTGCTGGCACTGCTGAAGTTGTAGACTAAGCTTGACTAGCATTGCCTCATTGACCTTATTTAGAAGGACAATCCATCAACCTGTGACCAGACTGACCACACCCAAAGGATCCTTCCTTTCCTGCAAGGCACTCGCCCGGATAGTACTAACCACAATTAGGAAAAGTTAGGTAGGTTTCGGTACCTGTAACCCTCCCCTGAGACTTAGATCTTGATGCCATACCATTTTATTCTTGTCTGAATTTAGAGGACGGAACACTAGCTGATAAAGGTGCTGGAGCTGAAAATTTCTGCTGACCCTACGAGCGATTTCTACCACCTGACGTCTGTTGAGAATAATCATATTTTCCAGTCCTATTCTTCTTGTTCTCCCGAGCCTGTTCCCTAAGCTTATCACACTCAACCTCTTGGGCATGAGTCATGAGCCTAGAGATGCTCATATTTTCCAGCAACATAGCATTTCTACACTCTATCATTACCAAGTTTGACACTCCATATAGAAACTTATTCATCTGAACCTGGAATCAGCAACCATAAGAGGATCATACCTGGAGAGTTGGGTAAACTTGATCCCATACTCTTGGACTGTCATGCTACCTTGTCTTAAGTTCATAAATTCCTCAGCTTTTGCCTCTCTTAGCTCTCTTGGGAAAAATCTGTATAGAAAGATCTCATTAAAGCAATCCTAAGTGATATGAGTTGCATTTGTACCCCTGTTCTCCTTCCACTGAGTATACCATATATGAGCTACATCCTTAAGTTCGTAAGATGCTAACTCAACTCGAACATTCCCAGTTACCTGCATCACTTCAAAGATCTTCTTGACCTCATCAATAAAGTTCCTCACCAATCTGCGATCCTAAGAACTCTGGTGGATTCATCCTAACAAAATCTCGTACTCTGGCTACACCTGACCCAACATTAGCATTTACTGGAATCGGAGCCCGCTAATTGTTCTACTTGGCAACACTCTGAGCCAACATCTCAATGGCATTCCAAAACTCTACATTTGAAACTTTTTGATCTGGGACTGGAGGAGTTGCGTTTGCGTTCCTGGCATTCACATTTCTTGTGTTATCTCTACGAGGAGGCATGATCTAATACGTAGAACGCTGAGTTAGAACGGAATTATAGCATACCTTACACATGATAAAAGTAACAAGAAAATGAAGATTTTTCCTAAAACACATTGTAGTCTCCCTCTCATTAGATGTGGTTCCCACTACACACCCATGAAAAGGACTCTACTTAGTGCGGTTTTTCAGACATCCTGGGACACTTAAACCTAGTGCTCTAATACCAAGTGTCACGCCCTGAGCTACCCCCGAGATGCGGACACGGGACCTAGGATCACAAGTGACCCCAAGCTAACCCTGTTGGCATGACATGAGCAAACTAAGAATAACAATGACTGATGCAAAAGCTAATCATAAGTAAATATGAAGTGATGGGGAATACCCATATACTAAAACTGAATATATGGAATCTGAGAGTTTAATACAATAGAAATATCAAACTAAGATACTAAGTTGAATCAAACTATGCCTTAAAATAGCCTCTAACTTACTAGAAGTGTTGGAACATGCCTTAACTAAATCTAGCAAAATTGAAACTAAATGAATGAAAACTGAAAGATAACATGAATATTATCCTCGAAGAATGAGGACTCACCATTGATGCTACTGAATTGGAGATCGAGAACCGATCTAAGTGTGATCTGGATGATGAGAACCTAAACCTACATCACAAAAAAATGTGATGCAGAGCATGCGTTAGTACTTGAAAGGTACTGAGCATACATGATAGAGTAAAACTGAAATAACATATAACTAAACAAGGAATAAAGCAAGAGTATAATCTGAACATGATATAGATACTGAATATTGGACTAACTGAAAGCAATAACCAACTTTATAACATGCTGAGACTGAATACTGACTGTACTGAAATGTGGTCAATGCAATGGAATCTGACTGAACTGTGGCAGTTACTAACAATCGATAATAAAACTACATGAGCTAAATGTGAAGTCCGATCTATACGCCCCATCGAGAGGACCCAATATACCCTGCTAGAGGTATAGAGGCATGCTGGTGTAATCACTAAAATGATGCCCACATATGAGACTTACAACCTACGTGGCTCGTAGTTCTGGGACTATATGGGTGGCTAACCCTAGTCCAAGTCGGTAGTATGCTACTCCCAATAGATTAAGTTGATTAACACCTTATGACTGAGTTTCTGTAATGTATTGGATAGCTCGAACTAACATGCAAACTGAGAATGCACAATTATATACTGATAATGACGCATCCAAAACAAAGACATGTATATCTAAAATAACTGAAATATCTGGCCTAGAATGTGTAATTCAAGAACTAAAGAAATACATAGCTAGCGTTATAAAATTCATGCAACATATGACGTAATGACATCATAATCTGATTTGGAACATTAAATTAACTAATTCATGATGATCTACTGGAGTTCTAAAAACCCTAGGTCTAATAATGATAAGGGAATCAAGAATCTGACTGAAAACTAGGGACCTAATGGGTGAAAGGAACCCACTAATGAAATCTCAAATACCTGGTGATGAATTCCATGGCTGGAACTAATGGAATCTTGTTGTGTTCTTGAACTAGGGTTACTCGACCTTTTCTCTTCTTTACGCTCTAATTTTCTAAGTTTTTAATTAAAAATCTGACTTAGTTAAGTTCTAGTTATGTTTCTAGGCTAAAACTAATCAAAACTATGTATTTTAGGGTTAAAATGACGTAGTTTAGGAGTCCAACAAAATAGGAACAGACCAAAAGACCTCAGACTGAAATTGCAGATGGGGCTGACCACGTCCATTTCCACGGACCGTGAAAGGGACCACGAACCGTGAAAATGGTTGTGGTCTGAGGTCCATGAGCTGAGGTTTCTGGGGTCTGATCCACGAGTCCCTACCATGGCCCGTGTGGATTAAAATGTCCCCTGAAGGTCCCCGTGGTCCTCACTTGGGCTGAAGTTTGGAGGCTCAGGTCTGAGGGCCTACTGGATAGTCTTCATGGACCACTCCACGACCCGTGTAAGGGACCTCAGACCATGAAGGCCCTCGTGGTCTAAGGGGGTGGCTAGGGGGGCTATTGCCTCGACTACACAGATTTCACCATGGTCCGTCATCAAGATCATGGCCCGTGAAGGGTCCCGTGGTCTGATGTCTGGCCTGGAGGGATCCAAGTCATGACCACGGGAAGGTCAACGGACCGTGGACCCTTTCACAGTCCGTGAACCCTGTCCTGGTTCACTGGTTCAAGTAAGTGTCTACAAAAAAAATTCTAGGTCTTGTTTTCGAGGTGTTACAAGTGTTGCCAAAATCTGGTACTTGTCAGTCTCCTTGTTGGTATTAGCCATATGATCAAGGAGTTGGGCTGCTATTGCATAGGATAGTCGTGTGAGACCACCTGGAGAAATTTGGTCAGCCACTCCTCTGTTCTCTGGACCAAGACCCCTATAGAAGCAGTCTAGCAGCATTTAATATGAGATTCCATGAACAGGACAATGCAGCAATAGTGACTTAAATCTCAGCCACAATTAATGGATTGACTCACCCTCCAATTATGTGAAACGTAGGATGTTATCCCTAAGAATCATCATCCTCAAAGGAGAGTGGTCCATTTGGTCACCTTTGCGACAAGACATGCTCTTTTCTTCTTTTCTAAACAAGTAACATGAAAACCAAAACTAAAACTAAGTAGATTCAACTATGAATAAAAAGAACAAAATTCAACTTCACCAAAGAATCTTAACCAACACCACTCCCTGTTAGCGGCCCCATTTTGATTAACGTTTCAAGGACAGTTCATCCAATTCTAATTGTTAATGATCGCTAGTCAGTATAATAAACCAGTCAAATGAGTTGGGGTCGAATCCCATAGGGAGTGGTACGTGTTTAAGATTCAATAGGAAAGTGCGAATATGTTCAAGTCAGTCATAGGAATAGACATTATCGAATAGAAACATAATTCAAATTAAAAGGTGACACGAATGTCAAATAACAAGGGCTTTTGGTTTTAATTATCAACTACAACAGTAGAAATTAATACGGAATAACAAATAATGATACAAGTTCTTGGGATGTGATTCGATTATAGGATAATGTAGACGAATGGGTAATTGCAACTATTAGAAAATAGCTGTAAATTAGTGAATAAGCTAGACTATAGAGGAGGTAAACTTTCTCTCAAACAATTTACCCCGAATCAAGTTGATTTTTCTGGAACATCAACAACCATGCAAAATAATAACAATCTACACCTTAGTTCATTCACTCTCTCGAGCTGAATATGTGAAAAAGGGTTTAGTCTTCACTATTTCTAGCTGAACCCATGACAACCCATTACCCACAGACCATCAATCAATAATCTTGGTTTTAAAACCTCTCTCTTGAGCAAGCCAAAAACATGAAGGTAGAATTGTATTTGCAACTACAATTCTTAAATTAAACCACAATTAAAGATTGAAATCACTTCTAAACAGTATTTAAACTAACAAATAGCAATACCCAGCGGTTCGGGTTCAAGTGCTCCAGCGCAAAACTGATTATATGCACTCCGGACTTGTCATGAGCAAGAGGGTTCTCCCGATGTGGTTATCGATATGTTGAAAGTCTTTCATATTTATGTTTATGATTTGCTTGATCCCAGTTCTAACTTGTCTTTTGTAATTCCATATGTGGTTAAGAAGTCTGATATTCTTCCAGATGTGTTGTTAGACCCTTATTTTGTCTCTACTCCTATTAGTGATTCTATTATGGCTATTAGAGTCTATAGAAATTGTCCCGTCTCCTTATCCCATAGAGTCACTCATGTTGATCTAGTAGAGATTGATATGTTATATTATAATGTAATTCTTGGCATGGATTGGTTGCATTCTTGTTATACTTCTATTGATTGTAGAACCTGAGTGGCCAAGTTTCAGTTTCCAAATGAGCATATACTAGAGTGGAAAGGGCAAATTCTATGCTGAAAGGTCAGCTTGTTTCTTGTCTTAAACCAAAAAGATTATTTCTAAGGGTTACATATACCATCTAGTTAGGTTGAGGGACATAGATTTTGAAACCCCCACTCTTAAGTCGGTCCCTGTTGTAAATGAGTTTCTGGAAATGTTTCCTAATGATCTACCCGGTGTTCCTCCCGAAAGGGAAATAGACATTGGTAATGACCTTCTCCGAGATATGAAAACTATCTCTATTCCTCCTTACCGAATGGCTCAGGCAAAACTTATGGAATTAAAGAAGCAATTGAAAGATTTATTGGATAAGGGTTTTATCCAACCGAGTATCGCTCTGTGGGGTGCTCCACTTCTTTTTTTTTTAAAGAAAGATGGTTCACTTCTTATGTGTATTCATTAGCGTCAGTTGAACAAGGTTACCATTAAGAACAACTATCCTCTTCAAAGGATAGATGATTTCTTTGCTCAACTTTTGGGAGCAAGCTATTTCTCCAAGATTGACCTCAGGTCGGGTTATCACCAATTTAGGAAGAAGGAAAATGATATTCCACAGATGGATTTTCGAACACGGTATGGTCATTATGAATTTTTGGTGATGTCCTTTGGCCTGACTAATTATCTAGTCGCATTTATGGATTAAATGAATAAGGTGTTTAGACAATACCTTGATATGTTCATGATCGTGTTTATTGACGATATATGGATTTACTCAAGCAGTGAAGAAGAGCACACTGAACATTTGAGGATTGTGTTGCAAGTCTTCAAGGACCAACAATTCTTTGCAAAGTTTAGTAAGTGCGAGTGTTGGTTATGATCCATGGATTTTCTTGGTCACATTTTTACTGGAAAAGGTATTGAGGTAGATCCTAAAAAGATGGATGTGGTTAAGAGTTGGCCTAGACCTCTATCCCTTTTGGATATTAGAAGTTTCCTGGGTTTAGTCGGTTACTATAGAAGATTCGTGGAAGGGTTTTCTTCGATTCCATTTTTATTGACGACATTGACCTAAAAGAAGGTTATGTTCATATGGTCTAAAGTGTGTGAGAAGAGTTTCAAAAATTGAAAGATAGACTTACCCATGCTCCGGTGTTGACCTTACTAGAAGGTTTTGATTGATTTGTCATTGTTATGCTTCAAGAATTTGGTTAGCATGAGCCCTTATGCAAAATGGGAAAGTCATTGCCTATGCTTCAAGGCAACTTAAGATTCAATAAAAGAACTACCCTACGCATTATTTAGAACTAGTGGTGGTTGTGTTGGCTGTAAAGATTTGAAGGCATTACTAATATGGTGTTCATGTTGATGTCTTTACCGACCACAAAATTTTCAATATGTGGTCAAACAGAAAGATCTAAATCTTTGTTAAAAGGTGGCTTGATTTACTAAAGGATTACAACATGAGTATTCTCTATCACCCCGACAAAGAGAATGTGGTGGCGGATGCTTTTAGTCAGTTATTAATGGGTAGTGTTGCTCATGTTGAGGAATATAAGAATGAGTTGGTTCGTGATGTTCAGAGATTGGCCCAATTGGGTGTTTGATTGGTTGACTCTAACAAAGGTGGTGTTATAGTTCACAATGGTTCAGAATCGTCACAACGTCTTGATGCGATCTTGATTTTGTTGAAGGAAGCGGCAATTAAGAAATCAATTGAGGCTTTCTCCCAAGAGGGAGATGGAGTGCTTTAATATCAAGGTCATTTGTGTGTTCCCTATGTAAATGACTTAAGAGAGAAAATATTATCATAGCCCATATTTCTCGATATTTCGTTCACCCGGGAGCAACCAAGATGTACCGTGACTTGCGGAAGGTCTATTGGTGGAAGGGGATGAAGAAAGATATTACAGAATTTGTGGTTATGTGTTCTAATATCCAACAAGTGAAAGTTGAGCATCCAAATCTGGGAGGCTTGTCCCAATATATCAGTATCCCTACTTGGAAGTGGGAAGATGTGAATATTGACTTTATTATGGGTTTACCTCATACTCATACACAACATGACTTAGTTTTTGTTATTGCGGATCAAATGTTGAAATCAGCCCATTTCATTCCCATCAAGGTTTCTTATTCAGTGGAAGACTATGCTAAGTTGTACTTAAGATAAATGGTCAGGCTGCATAGAGTGTCAGTATCCATTATCTTCGATCGTGGAACTCAATTCACTTGTCATCTTTGGAAATCTTTCCAAAAGGGGCTTGGTACTCGTGTTAAGCTTAGTACGGCATTTTAATAGAAAATCGATAGGCAAGAAAACTATACTATCCAAATTTTGGAAGATATGTTGAGATCTTGTATGTAACACCCCAAAATGTTTTGAGCTAAGACTCGAACCATTCTTCATTGTAAGTGAAATTTTACCAAGGAATTTAAATTTTCTAAGGTGTAAAGGTCACTAGATGTAGCACCTGGAGTTCCAAAAAGAACTAATGAGAAATTCATTCAAGTCATCTGTAAGTTCTTTCAAATTTTGGGTCAACTTTAAGCGATCATAACTTTTAGAACATAATGAGTTAGGTGGCACACGAGGTATCAAATAGAATATCTTTGAGTCCTCTTTCCAACTCCACCGAGTTTGCTAAAATCCGAGTTCGGATGAGGGAGATATGACCGTTTGAGAGCAGCCTCTCTATATAAGGCCTTTTCACCCAAAGTAAGGAGGGATATTTTAGTCTTTTCCTTACCCCCACTTAGTCTAAGCGTGAATTACACCCAAATTATGTTCTAAACTGATTAGAATCAGTTTCATTCATCCCTAAAACATTTAGGGCTTTAGAGAGGAGTTGATGAGTCAATAATTTGGACTCATTTAGGGTTTTATTTTAACAGAATTAGTGTCCTCAAATGCATGTTGTGTGCCAACAAATGATGTAAATCCTTGAATTTAAGGTATTTTGAATTAGGAACAATGCATGGACACTATTGATATAATTAAGGGAACAAAGCAAGCTAAAGGAATGAAGAAATAAAGACCTGATGATCGTTGATGTCATTCGGTAAATTGCCAAATTGCCAAGATACCGCCTAAAGTTATAGTATTTCGGAGCTAAAATGGGGGTGAATTCGGTGAGCAGCAATTATATTCATCGTGTCGCCGATCTAGTAGGCGAAGGAAAACCAGGTCGCCAAAAGTCTTGAATATGATTCAAACTAGTGCTGAAGAGCGACATAGAAGGAAAAAGGAAGAATAACGGAGTCATTCGACGATCATGACCTGGATCGCCTAAATTTACAGTAGCCAGACCAAGAAGGATTGGAAAATGAAGGTGAGATGAAGAACAATCGGTGAATCGCCGATCTGTCGGTGACACCCGACTTACCTCACCGAGTGGTCTTAAGCAGCGACACATCAGTCTTGTTTAAATTAGTTTTGGCTAGAGAGAGAGATTCATTCAGAAATGTAAGGATGAACCTAATAGAGAGAAAACATTACCAAAGGTTTTGGAGAGTGATTTTGTCAAGATTTTATTAGGGATTTTGTAATAGAGAAGATTTTTAGTTGATTTCCTCATATAATTCTCATTTGGTATTCAACTATGGGAAGGAGGATGGATGTTGATTTTTCTACTTTTGTTATGAGTTGCTAAAACCCTTCTCTTGGGGTTTTGACTATGAAGCCAATTGTTGAGCTTTGCTAAGTAAGTATTGTTAAATTGCAAATAATGAGGTTAATTTGAAGTGGTTCTGAGTTGCTACTGTGTTTTGAAGTTGTTTTGCTTATTTAGTGTAACTAATTTCGTGTTGTGAGCTTGCTTGAGAGAGAAGAACAGAACCAAGGTAGCAATCTTAGTATCCTTAGTAGTGGGTTACCCGAATTTCAGCTCGAGAGAGTGGATTTGATGAGGACAAAGGGTTGGGCATCTTCCGACTAGTGTTGAAGTTTGAGAGAATTCATAATAGAAAAGGTAATTGTTCGAGAGAAAATTACCTTATATATGGCCCGACCTATCCCCAACAAATTACCCTATTGTTTGTATCAGCATTCACCCTCTAAAGTAAAATTCAAAAATTGGCTGGTCAATTCCCCAAGTTCTACTTTAATATTTGTTTATTTCGTGTTGATTTGTGAAGTTAGAGTGAAATTTGACATTTGAAACTTTAACCATAAAGGCGTAACAAGTGTTGCATTGAAGAGATTGTTGTCACAGCTTCATCTTTGAATCTGAAGGAAAAACTACTCCCTTAGGACTCGACCCCAACTCACTTAGTTGGGTTATATTACTATTGAACGATCGATGATGCTTAGTATTAGATGAAGTATCTTTGGTAGCGTTTTTCAAAATGGTGCCACTGCCGGGGAATAGCGTTACTTAGACTTCTTTGATTGTAGATTTGACACTCTCAGATTTGTTGGCTGAAGTTGAATTAGCTTTGGCTGCTTTGCTTAAGAGTTGGTTGGACTACGTAGAAGTGAGAATTAGTGAAGAAGAGATGAATGATTGCCAAGTAAGTCATCCAGATGGTATAGACGATATCAATTGTGTCTACAACCCAGCTTAGTCGTGTGGAATGGGTGCAATTTGTATCCCACAAGCTGATCAGAATGCGATGTTTGAAGTCACTAGCACCACTCTTCACTTACTCCAATCGAGGGAACTATATGGAGGGCTAGATCACGAAGACCCGTATGAGATAAATTTTACAGAAGTTTGCAGCTCTTTTGCATTAAAAAATGTGTCACAAGAGTCAATCCGAATGCGGTTATTCCCACTGTCTTTAACGGGAGAGACTAATAAATAGTTAGTTAAGTTGCCAAGAAATTCCATCACATCATGGGAGGAGCTGATTATATCATATAACATAAGGTTCTTTCCTCCATCAAGAATGATAAAACTGCGAGACGAAATTCAAGGTATCAAGCGACAGGCCCTCCATGAAATGTGGGTGATGTTTAAGAAACCCCTACTTGAATGCCCAACACATGGGTTACCAAACGATTTGTTACTTCAATATTTTACCGAAGTTTTGATTTGGTTAATAAAGGAGTAGCTGATCAATTGGTATGAGAAGGAATAGTGTCACGATCATTTGAGGTAGCTTCATTTCTTCTTGATGACATGACTAGAATAAACCAAGCACGGTACACCCAAGAGGATCAAATCTCTCCATTCTGTTTTAGACTAACGCAAGAACAACTTGATAAAGAGAAAGAAAGGGATGAAAACATCAAGAAGATGTTGACCCAAATGGAATTTCTACAAGAGCACATGAAGGGGACATATGGAGTGTTTAGATTTGAGGAGGGTTCTTCTTCTAGTTACTCAAAACTGAGGGAGAATCAAGATTGGAGCTCCAAGAGATATGAGGAGGGTTTCCACCCACGCTATCTACAGCGAGGCAGATATCAAGGTTGGAATTATCACATGGGAGAAGAACAAAAAAGAACTTACATAGATTGGGTTGTGCAAAATGATTATTGGAGAAGGGAAGATGATCATGATGATAACCATAGTCACTCGAGTGAAAGCCCAAAATCAAAAGAAAATGCAAGTAGTCCCTGGGTGAATGACTTGTTGTCACGCATACTTGATAAAGTTGAAGGCTCGGATGATTTGTTGAAAGGGTTGATAGATGACTTTTCATCATTGAACAGTAAAATGAACTCTCATGCCAATGCCATCAAGATACTTGAAGGACAATTGAGTTTATTATTAGCCCAATTGACACCACAGATGACGATAGAAGATGACGCTAGAGGGTTGGTTGTGGTTACTGATAGCGGGAATGAGGAAATAGATAATGTGATGGGAAATAAAGATGCTCAAACGCTTGAAGAAGATAAAATCATGGAGAAACAAGAGATACTTAGACATCATAGTATTACCAAAGAATGACAAAAGGAAGTAGAACAACACGTTCTAATTCCAAAAGTCATGCAACCTCTACCCAAAATATCTCCCCCATTCCCCCAATGTTTGAAGAAGAAGAATGAAGATGAGAATTTTAATAAGTTCTTAACGGTGTTTAAGACATTGTCAATTAACCTCCCCTTTGTAGAGGCATTGTTAGAAATGTCGGGATATGCCAAATTCATGAAAGAGTTAGTCACAAAGAAAAGGAGCTTGGATTTTGAGACAATTGAGGTCTCCAATAGTTGGAGTGTAATTATGACTAAGGAGTTGATAAAAAAAGAGAGGATCTTAGGGCATTCACAATCCCTTGCACCATTGGCATGCTTCAGTTTGCTAAAGCTTTATGCAATTTAGGGGCAAGCATCAACTTGATACCCTATGCGATATACAAACAACTTGGGTTGGGTGAACCAAAAGCAACTACAATAAGACTCCTAATGGCTGACCATTCAATCAAACATCTTGTGGGGATACTTTACGACATCTTGGTGAAGGTTGATCGGTTCATTTTCCCGACCGATTTGTCATTCTTGACTGTGAAATTGATGCTGAAATTCCTGTTATATTGGGAAGACCATTCTTAACAATCGGAAGGACATTGGTAGATGTTGAAAGCGGAGAATTGATGTTCCAGGTGAATGAAGATGAAGTAGCCTTCAATGTTTGTAAGTCAATGAAACACCCAAGTGATATTCATGTGGTGTCTACCGTTGATGTTATCGATGAGGTAGTGGCTAGCGTGAGCCATTTGATGTACATGATCCAACCTCTTGAAGTAGTGCTTGCTAACTATAATGAATTTGAATTTCAAGGTTATGAAGAGGTAGTAGCTTCTCTTTCTGGATTGGGAGGGTATTCAAAGACTCTATTGAAATTAGAAATTGACTTGAAAAATAGAGAGAGTCCTCCGGCAAAACCATCAACAGAAGAACCACCGCATCTGGAATTAAAAGCATTTCCCGCATCTCCGTTATGCTTTCTTGGGGGTAAATAATACGCTACCGGTGATTATTGCGGCTGACTTGCTTGAATGGCAAGTGAAATTGCTTCTTGAGGTGTTACGAAGTCATATCAAAGCTATAGGTTGGACCATAGCTTATAAAGTGGGCATTCCCCCTAGTATCTGTACTCACAAAATTCAGCTTGATAGTGAGTGTAAGCCGAGTGTGGAACATCAACGTAGATTGAACCAACCAATACAAGTAGTAGTAAAAGAGGATATAGTAAAGTTGTTAGACGCAGGCGTGATCTACACTATTGATGATAGCAAATGGGTAAGCCATGTGCAATGCGTGCCTAAAAAATGGGGTATCACAGTGGTGTCGAATGAAAAGGGGGAACTTGTGTCTATGGGGCCGGTAACCGGATAGAGGGTATGCATGTATTACAGGAAATTAAACTCATGGACTGAAAAAGATCACTTCCCCATTCCCTTCATGATTCAAATGCTTGATCGATTCTCGGAAATAGGTTGGTATTGCTTTTTGGATGGGTATTCCGGTTACAACCAAATATCCATCACACCGGAAGATCAAAAGAAAACCACCTTCCCATGCCCCTATGGGACTTTTTCCTTTAAAAGGATGCCCTTCGGGTTATGCAATGCCCCGACAACCTTCCAATGTTGCATGCTATCAATTTTTGCCGACATGGTAGAAGATTTAATGGAGGTATTTATGGATGACTTCTTATTTATGGGTGATACTTTTGAGACATGCTTAGAACACTTAGGACAAGTTCTCCAAAGATGTGTGGAGATGAACTTCGTCCTCAATTGGGAAAAGTGTCATTTCATGGTTAAAGAAGGAATAGTACTTGGTCACAAGGTGTCGCAAAATAGGCTGAAGGTTGATAAAGCAAAGATTGAAGTTATTGAGAAATTGCCACCATCAATTTCAGTAAAGGGAGTTCGTAATATCTTAGGACATGCCGGTTTTTACCGGAGGTTCATTAAAGACTTCTCAAATATTGCACATCCTTTATGCAAACTCTTATAGGAAAAGGTTAAATTGGAATTTGATGATGCTTGTATAGTGGCTTTCCGATGCTTGAAGGAGATATTAGTATCGACCCTGGTAATTATTAGTCCTGATTGGTCAAAATTTTTCGAAGTAATGTGTGATGCAAGTGGAACGGCATTGGGTGTTGTGCTGGGGCAAAAATACAATAAATTTTTTCACCCAATTTATTACGCAAGCAAGACTCTAAACAGTTCTCAATGTAACTATACCATGACCGAACAAGAGTTGCTTGTGGTAGTCTATGCATTTGAGAAATTTCGGGTATACTTATTAGGCACTAAAGTAATTTTTCATACTGATAATGTTGCACTCCATTACGTAATGGCAAAGAAGGATGCAAAATCGAGGTTGATAAGGTGGGTTCTACTATTGCAAGAATTTGACTTTGAAGTCACAGGTAGAAGAGATTGTGAAAATCAGGTGGCTGACCACTTATCAAGGTTAGAGGGGAAGGAGAATGACGAGCCTGAGGTTGACATAGACGATTTCTTCTCTGATGAACAAGTGTTTGCAATAACTCTCAAACAAACCCCAGGTATGTAGATTTCGCCAATTACATAGTGTGTGGATTAATGCCGGATGAGCTGAACTTCTAGTAACAAAAGAGGTTCATGTTCGACGTTAAAAAGTACTTTTGGGATGAACCATACTTGTTTTGAGAGTGTGCAGATCATATCATCAGACGGTGTGTTCTGGAAGAAGAGGTGGTAGAAATTCTCCATGCTTGTCATACTTCACCGGTTGGGGGTCATCATAGCGGTATGCATACAACCTCTAAAGTTCTCCAAAGTGCATACTACTGGACATCCCTCTACAAGGATGCGCATGAATTTGTGAAGAAATGTGCTCAATGTCAGAAGCAAGTGGAATATCTAAAAGACACAAGTTACCCCTTACTCCTATTTTAGAAGTTGAGCTATTTGATGTTTGGGGAATCTATTTCATGGGCCCATTTGTTTGTTCCTTTGGTAATAAGTATATCGTAGTCGCAGTAGATTATGGTTTTAAATGGGTAGAAGTTGTTGCACTTCCAAACAGTGAAGGGAAAAGTGTGGTTCAATTTCTGAAATGCTACATCTTTTCTAGATTCGGTACTCCTCGAGCTATTATTAGTGATGATGGATCCCACTTTTGAAATAAATGGTTCTCAGCTGCATTGAGTAAGAAAGGGGTTAAACACAAGGTAGCAACTCCATATCATTCTCAAACAAGCGGTCAAATTAAAGTATCAAATCGGGAGATCAAGAGTATCTTAGCTAAGACAGTGAATGTTAATAGGACTGATTGGTATCGAAATCTTGGTGACGCACTATTGGCGTATCACACAGCATACAAAACTCCAATCGGTATGTCTCCGTATCAGTTAGTTTTTGGGATGTCTTTCCATCTACCAGTCGAGTTAGAAAACAAAGCAATGTAGGCATTGAGATCTCTTAATTTAAACTGGACAAAAACCTCAAAAGAGAGAGTAGAGCAGTTTAATGAGTTGGACGAATTCAGGTTTAAAGCTTACGAAAGTTCAGTTTTCTACAAGGAAAGATGAAGAAGTGACATGATGCAAAGATAATTAAGAGAGAGTTCAGGGTGGGAGATTGCCTGTTTCTATACAATTCCTGACTTAGACTTTTTACTGAAAAACTCAACTCCAAATGGTCGGACCATTTAGAGTGACAAGAGCATTCACCAATGGTGCCATAGAAGTTGAGGGTCAAGAAGGACCTGCATTTACGGTGAATGGGCAACGCTTAAAGTTATATTTTGGAGAGTGCCTGGAGATCTCTTTGATTCAGGTGGTATACCTGGAAGATGCCTGAGAGCTTTTCCACGTCGTGCCACGACGTTAAATAAGGCGCTTCTTGGGAGGCAAATCAAGTATTAGTGTTTTTAAATAATGTGTGTCTTGATTTTACAGGAGATGAATCACGAACAAGACAAAAATGTTATTGGCGAGTCACCGAATCCGTTCGGCAAACTCAATTGGGCCCGCCCTATGGACTTAAAAAATGGAGCTAAGACTCTGGAACATTCGGCGGGATACCTTCAATATTCGATGATTCGCTGATATGCATAGGCGACGCGACTCTCTTTGCCCTTTTTCCACATCCCTCAAGGATCGTTCGGCGATATTCTGAGTCCATTATGCGAGTTACTTAACTGTTCGGAAATCTCCTACATCTTCACCGATCTACCCTTCTCTGTGGGTGCAGTCCACTGAAACTAAGGGCGATCTAAAGAACATTAGGCGCATCACTAGAGAATTCGGTGACTAATTTACTCTCTCACCAACTATGCATTTAGTGAAGATTCCTCGTTACCCTGCTCTACTTGTTTACACACTAGAATGTTTTCATTTCTTGTTAGTATTTCTTTATTATTCTTATTTTGTTTTATTCGCGATAATGCCCGTTCTCTACCCACATTGAGAACAATGTAAACTGCTTTTGGTAGGGGTATGGAAATTGATTAGTATCCTCAGTGAACATCTTCCTCCTCCTCTTTTTTCCACCTCTTGTTTGTGTTGAATGTGGATGTTCTTTGGCATATCTGAGTATTAGTTCTGATCAATACCAATGACTTGAATAATACTCATAATCGAACAAAAATGAATGTCTTGCTACGATGAGGCCAAATGAAGTTGCATAGTTAATATGTGAACTCTTTGCATCTCGTTGTGACTAGCCAAGTATTGAATTGAGTCTCTTGTGATCAGCATTGCGCACTAGCGAAAGTGTGAAGTCTTGTTTGACTTTGGTGTCAATGCCTTGTGTGATGAGCTTACCATGAACCATGTGTGATGATACCTAGAATTTTCCCCATTGGTCCGATTGACTAAGTGATATGAACTCTTGAGATGATCTTAGGCAACTTTAAAGAGTGTGAACCAATTTGACATTATACGTCTTTTTGTGGCCTACCCTGTGAATGTGTGAACCTCTTTTGAACACCCTTTGAGCTTTAACCTTTTCTTGGAAGAAACTTGATGAAAACATAACCTTGCTTAATACATTACCCATAATCCTCATAATTTGTGATCTATTTGAATAGCCAACTTAGGCCAAAAGCTTAAGTTAGAGGTGTGGTAAAAAGAAAAGGTGAATCAAGAAAATGCGAAGAAGTACCTTTTGCCCATGTTTTAAGAAAAATGGAACCCATCCATATAAAAAAAAGTTATGGAATAACGTGTGAAAATGCAAAAAGAAATGGAGTTTCCAACAATTCATGAAAAGTGAATAATGGGATGACTTGTGAGCACGAATAAAAATGATTAACAATAGAAAAGAAATTTTTCCTCACACCACATTTCTTGAGGACTGTAGCCATTAATCCTAAATGACCATACCTTTGCACTCATCCCCGCTACAAGCCTTCAAAAGACGTTTTTTATCTTGAGTGAGCTGAAGAAAGTGTTGATTGGAAAATACGGGCAAACCTATGGGTGAAATCATACATTGTGATCATCTTTGTGAATGTGAGCGTTGCATTTGATTTCGGAACTTTAAATTGTTGAACCATTGTGTGTGAATATGGAATCATTATTTGTGTAAGGGAATTTGATCACCTTTGTTGAACTTGGACTTGCATTTGAAGCAAGTATTGTGAGCTTGAGATTCATCGATATGGGTGAGTCACAACTAGAGTCTTTGAGTGCACAATTGATCCTTGCATGAGTAAGTTGATTTGTGTTGTGTGCATTCATGATTGAATCTTGTATAGTACTGTTTAAGACATCCTTTTTGAACTGTTGAACTTGAGTTTTACTTGAGGACAAACAAAAGTTTAAGTTGGGGGTGTTGATGAGTCCACAATTTGGACTCATTTAGACCTTTATTTTAACAGAATTAGTGTCCTCAAATGCATGTTTTGTGCCAATGAATGATATAAAACCTTGAATTTCAGGTATTTGGAATTAGAAACGATGCATGGACACTATTGATCAAGAAGGGAACAAAGAAAGCTAGAGGAATGAAAGAATGAAGACATAATGATCGCCGATGTCATTCGGTAAATCGCCAAATTTCCAAGATACCGCCTAGAGTTACAGAATTTTAGAGTTAAAATGGGGTGAATTCGGCGTGCAACAATTATATTTAGCGTGTCACGGATCTAGTCGGCGAATGACAACCAGGTCGCCAAAAGTGCTGAAGAAGATTCAAGCAAGTGCTGATGGGCGAGATAGAAGGAAAAAGGGTGAATAGCAGAGTCATTCGGAGATCACGACCTGGATCACCTAAAGTTACAGTAGCCAGACCGAGAAGGAGTGAAAAATGAAGGCGAGATGAAGAATAATCGGCGAATCACCGATCTTTCGGCGACACCCGACTGACCTCGTCGAGTGGTCTTAAGCAGTAACGTATCAGACTTGTTTAAATTAGTTTTGGCTAGAGAGAGAGATTCATTCAGAAACGGGAGGACGAGCCTAATTAGAGAGAACATTACCAAAGGTTTTGGAGAGTGATTATATCTAGATTTTCTTAGGGATTTTTTAATAGAGAAGATTTTTAGTTGATTTCCTAATATAATTCTCATTTGGTATTCAATTATGGGAAGGAGGAGGGATGTTGATTTTTCTACTTTTTTATGAGTGGCTAAATCCCTTCTCTTGGGGTTTTTACTATGAAGCCAATTGTTGAGTTTTGCTAAGTAGGTATTATTGAATTGCAAATAATGAGGTTTATTTGAAGTGGGTCTGAGTTGTTACTGCATTTTGAAGTTGTTTTGCATATTTAGTTTAACTAATTTCGTGTTGTGAGCTTGCTCGAGAGAGAAACACAGAACCAAGGTAGCAATCTTAGCATCCTTAGTAGTGGGTTACCCAAATTTCAGCTTAAGAGAGTGAAATACGAAATCTATCCTTTGTATCCACCTCGAGAGAGTGGATTTGATGAGGCCAAAGGGCTGGGCATCTTCCGATTAGTGTTGAAGTTTGAGATAATTCATCATAGAAAAGGTAATTGTTCGAGAGAAAATTACTTTATATATGGCCTGACCTATCCACAACAAATTACCCTATTTTAATATCAACATTCACCCTTTAAAGTAATATTCAAAAATTGCCTGGTCAATTCCCCAAGTTCTACTTCAATATTTGTTTATTTCGTGTTGATTCGTTAAATTTGATTGAAATTTGACATTTGAAACTATAACCAGAAAGGTGTAACAAGTGTTTCATTGAAGAGATTGTTGACACAACTTCATCTTCGAATCTGAAGGAAAAACTACTCCCTTGGGACTCGACCCCAACTCACTTAGTTGGGTTATATTACTATTGAACGATCGTTGATGCTTAGTATTGGATGAAGTATCTTTGATAATGTTTATCAGAAGGTTTAAGAGGAAAAAAAGATCAAGGTTCCAAGCGTTCATCCAAGATTTCGCCAAGAACCTAGTTCTTTAAGGTATGTAAGTTCTCATAGTGTTGGGTTCGTTCACCCACACACCAATCATGTAATTTTTATCTGTAATTTCGTTCTTGAGGTTGAATGATTTGAGTTCTTCAAGAGATCTTGAGGTTGAATGATTTGAGTTCTTCAGGAGTTCTTGAGGTTGAATGATTTGAGTTCTTCAGGAGTTCTTGAGGGTTTAGCTTCATTCCTTGTTAATGAAGTCTTGTTGAGTTCTTGAGGTGAGGATCCTTCTAATGAGTGTAATTCTTGAGGGATTTCAAGTAGATTTTCATGTACTTGGGTTAGGTTAATGAATCTAAGAGTGTTCGGAAGAATCCAATTAAATTTAGGTGAATTAGGACCCAAAATCGAGAAGACAAATTCATCGGAATAACGCGCCACTGATGCACAATGGTGGCTAGCGCGCCAAGCCTGCAGTGCGCCAAGGTCGCCAGGTTCCCTACTCTTCCATCCTTCATTCCGTTTGAGTTCTATTAAACCGTTTCATCAAGTAGTTCTTAATTTTAATTTTTCAGACTTCATCAAATCATCAAGAGATCCTTCATATATCCTAAGCATGTCTCTAAATTTCACTTTTCAAATAAGAGTAAATATTAGGAGTAAAGTTTGGGAAAACCTTTGAGTCACATTTTGAGGAAGTTTTTGAGTCAAGATCAGAATTCCTTTGAAATCAACCATAGTTTTGAGCTAAGTTTTAAGGAAGTAGCATGAGAATGAGAAGAGTTGTACCCATGAATCCTATATTCTCATTCAAACCTCTAAGTCGAGTCGTTCATGTCCATAATTCCACATGAACTCTATGAATTGAGTGATCTTGAGAAGAATAGTATCTTCGAGTTTCGAGTTCTGGAGTATTAAGCTCCTAAACCTTTTTGGAAACTATATTCCTAATTATGGTATTGCGATGTGTTATTCATGGAAGTCCTAGATTTAAGTCGTTCATGCCCATAATTTTGTATGAACCCTATTAGTCGAACATTCTTGAGGTGAGTAGTACCAATGAGTTCTGGATTTATTGAGTTCTGAGTATTGAGTTCTATACACGGTTATTGAAACCCTTGAATTGAGTCGTTCACGTCCATAATTCGGCATGAACCCTATTTTGAGAAGTATTTCACAATTATTTATAATCTATTTAAAGACTTGAGTAAATGAGTATGAGGATAAGAAGAGTCAAGTTTCATTTTTTTCAAAATGATTATAAGGGAACTAAATATTCCCAAGAGTATATACTTTTACGTTAAACATGAGAGGAAACCTTGATTTTTAAATGAGTTCACAAGGAGTTTATGAACATAATCTATTTCAATAGAACCTTTTGAGCTAGTAATAATCTCAAAGTATGAGGCTGAGGAAATGTTTTTAAACATATGAGCATGGGTTATATTATTGGAAGTAGTACTGAGCACCGATAAGGGGACGAGTTCAGACAACTCAACGTCCTCATAAACTGTGTATGCCAACATGGATAAAGGGTCATACTTTTTAGATGATTCAATATGGGTTTTTAAGCATAGCTTAGTGGATCCACTTAGTTGAGGATGTCTTATATTTCGACAACGTATAGGACAGTTCTAGCAGCGTGGGTGAGATGTTGTATAATCACATAGCTCATTGTGATGGTTGTCAGTTAGAGAATCTGTCAAATAAGAGTTATTATTGTATTCTTACATAGAATTGAGCTATCATTGAATTTTTACATACAACTGAGTTATTATCAATTGTTTTGAAAAGTTTCCATATATTGCATCATTTATTGTTGCTTTATCCTTGAGTTGAGTTGAGTATCCTTGAGTTGAGTATCTTTGAGTTGAGTATCTTTGAATTGGGTATTCTTGAGTTGATTCGAGTTGAGTGAGATGAGGTGAGGTAAGTATGTTCCTTTTTTTTCAGTTCAAGTTTATGTTTATTTTTTAGAATTCCCTTACTTGGTCATACATTCAATGTACTGACGCCATTTTGGCCTGAATCTTTTTATAATGCAAATACATGTATTAAGGGTCATAAACAGACGCACCATTTAGATCACTTGTTGTTTCAGTTAGGTTTGGTGAGCCTCTTTGCTTCCAGAGGGTTCCACTTTTAATTTCAGTTTGTTAGGATATCGTGGTTCTTGTCCCGATAATCCTTTTGTAATAGTATAGTCTTCACAGATACTTTAAAGGTCGAAAAGTCTATTATTATTTCCTTTGTTGTTGGAATGTTTTGAGGTCATGAGAAATTTAACTAATACTTGTTAAATTATTTTCAGAAAATTATTGGAGTTTAGTTTAAATTGAGTTTTAAAGTTATTTATGCAGTTGGAGTTTCATTTTACTTGAGTAATTCTTCCGCTGAGTAATGAGTCAGGCCAAGGGTTTGCTTAGGAACCGACAATGGTCTCGAGTACCGGCCACTTCCAAGGTGAAGGCTCGGGGTGTAACATTGTGTAATTGACTTCTAGGGTAATTGGGATGTCCAAATCTTGTTGATTGAGTTCGCGTAAAATAATAGCTATCATTCAAACATTAGTATGGCTTAATTTGAGGCTCTATATGGTAGGAGGTGTAGATCTCCTATAGGTTGATTCAAAGTGGATGAAGTTGCGTTGATAGGTCCCAAATTGGTACATAAAGTTATGGAGAGAGTTTGGCTTAGTAGAGAAAGGCTGAAAATGGATCAAAGTCGACAAAAGTCCTACGTTGATATTAGAGGAAGAGATCTGGAGTTTGATGTAGATGATTGGGTCAAGTTGAAGATTTCACCCATGAAGGGTGTGATGGATTTGGAAAGAACGGGAAACTTAGTTCTCGTTATGTGGGCTTATATCAGATTTTGAGGTGTATTGGTAAAAGTGCTTAGGAACTTGATTTTCCTAATGACTTGGTATCGGTGCATCCAGGTTTCTATGTCTTCTTATTGAAGAAATGTGTTCGTGATCCGACATCAATAGTACCATTGGAGAGTCTTGGTGATACCTTTATTATGAAGAAGTTTCGGTTGATATTTTGGACTGACAATTTCGGAAGTTGAGAAGCAAAAAACTTGATTCTGTAAAGGTTCTTTGAATGAATCAGTTAGTTGAGGGTTCTACTTAAGAGGATGAGGCCAATATGATATCCCATTATCCCTATCTCTTTGCCTCTGTTCCTACTCTAGCTTGAGGTATTTTGTTCCTCAAGGTTTATTCTTTTGGGTTTCATGTGTCTTAGATATTCCTATTTTTCCTTATTTATGCATATTCCTGAAAAGCTTAAATTTTGAGAAAATGAGTTAGCTTGATTGATTTCTCCATATTTATGTGAATTTGAGTATGAGTTGCATATACACCTCATGAGATGATGTTTTGAACATGATTTATCTTGGAGGTGATGTTTCCTAATCGGATATGTGCATTTATCTGATTGTATTCATGTCGAGTTGTTTGATCTTGTTGCTACCCTCCTTAGGATGTTTTCAGTTCCATTCAAGGATGAATGTTCCAAAGGGGGAGATATTGTTCCACATCATATTTGAAAAGAAACTGGTGTCTGCACCGACAAAACCATCGATTGACCGTAGGTTGACTTACAGGCCGTAGGAGGGAAGCGTAGGTGGTAAGTTAAACAATTTTAAAATTTCAATTCCTAGTACCCTTTTAACGGTTCACCAGGATGGTCCGTCGTACATTGTACGAGTCGTGGGTGGGTCTCATAGGTGAATCCCAGACTTCTTGAAATTTCTAGTGTCAAAGTTGGGACCTGCAGTTGGTATGTACGGTCCATAAGTGGACCAATAGACCGTACATACAAACCGTCATTAAAGATCCAAAAGTATGGTCCTAGAACCCCACCGATGATTGGACTGGACGGTCCGTAGTTTTGACCTATGGTTCATAAGTCCAACCGTTAGTGGAGGTCCGACAGTTATTTTAAGGGCTTTTTTATCTTTTCCCTAATCCTTTTTACCCTATACTACGTCATTTTACCTTCTATCCTAAGCCCTATATAATGATTTAAAACCTTCATATTACCCAATTCAATTCACTCTCCTAAATTCCTAAAAGTTGAAAAGTTTATCCTCTCAAATATTTCTCTCTAAGAAGAAGAAGAATAAGAAGGAGGATGAGGAGGAGGAGGAGGAGGAGGAAAAGGAGCAGGAGGAGGAGGAGGAGGAAGAGGAAGAGGAGGAGGAGGAGAAGGAAAAGGAGAAGGAGGATCAGAAGGAAGAGGAAAAGGAGGAGGAGGAGCTAGGGTTCCATTCAAGTCTCAATTTCCACCATAGCTTTTGTGCTTTGAACTCCAAGGTATGATAGTATTCACCTATGGAGCTCTTTCCTCAATAGGGTTCCTAAAATCCCCAATTTCTTATAGCTAGATTCCCCAATCAAATTAGGATTTTATTCAATCGCCATGGTTTCTTTCAATGTTCATCTAATTAATTGATTTATATCTTTTTATGCATGAGTTGAAGTAATTTCATGTTTTTAAGTTGAATCCCCCATTAGCCCATGATTCCTAGACTATGATGATACGATGTGGGTTTTGAACTATTAAAAATGAATTCATGAAGATATGCATGTTTTGATGAAGTTATTATGAATGATTTAAGGTTGCTTTGAGAGTAAAGCATCGTTATTTTTATTGTGAAATGATATTCTCACATACAAGATTCATAGGGTTGAAAGGTTTTCTCAACTAATGTTTGAATTAAGATTTAGGATTTGTTCTAATGAATTCTAGCTTGGATTGACAACTTAATTATGCATTTTCGTGGATAATGAGATGAAAAAGACTAATGACTATTCCATGGGATTTCTGCTTACCACCGAGAGAATATTAAAATGGAAGCACTCCCATAGAAGAGACCGGGTTTCTAGTTGCAATCTCCCTATCCCATAACTCTGTGTCACAATAGGTTTGTCTTAGGTAGACATTAGCAGCTAGTTGATCGACTAAAGTTAGAAATTTATAGTTCTTACCTTGGCAAATAAGCACATCTACAAACTCCATGTTTTAGCTCACATGGTTTATATGTCGGTGAATACCTACTTCCCACTATAATGAACTAAGGTTACTTCTAGTAGTATCTCACATGTGTATTAAAGATTATTTAACTTGCATTGGCCATGATCACGATTCATGTTTTCTAACCTTTTACCATATGGTGTAGGTTGGTCGTTGCATGTCATGTAAAGTTCTTTTTAGCATGATTTCATTACTCTTATGCATTGCTATCATACTTGGTACATTTATTCTTTAGATAAACACACAAATTTTGACCAATTACCAATAAAATAAAGCTCAAACTTGAAAGAAACATCAAGAACTTGAAGAAATTAATCAAAATGCATAAACCTTTGCAGAAATAGCAAATTTAAATAAAATAACAAAATAGACATACATAAATAATCCACTATATGCCCAACTAAAGGCATATTTATCACAAAAGCAAAGTAATACATTTGCCTCAATAGCTAAAGATCATGATGATGATTATTCTGAATCAGGATCTGAAACTGATAAATCTGAAACTTCTGGTAATACTTAGTGTGCAACTATAGATGCTTGTAAATGTAGAGGTGATATTGGCTCTTGTGAACATGATAAATTTTATAAATTACAATATCAATTTGAAGATATGAATATTAATACTATTACTTCTGATAATGTGATAGAACTTTTAAAAGAAGTTACTGATAACACGTTGCGTGAAAAGATTATTCAGCTTGCTACTAATAATAAGGCTAGCTCTTCTAATGTTGTTGAAGAATCAAAATATTAGTTTAAATATTCTGCTCCTTACTCTTTATCTGAAGTCGATGATAGACTTTCTAAACAGCATGTTGTTATTCGAGATACTTCTTTTGATGACCTCAATCAAAATAAATGCGATATTGATGTTACTCCTTAACGGGCTGAGACCTCGGTTGTCTAGACGGAGTCACTAAGACAAAGCCACTAACTTGATGTATTGAATCTGACTGTACCACCATTTTGGAACCAAGTCAAGAAACCATTTATAAAAATATGTATATTTAGATAAAGTTTAGATCTTTCACGGTAGATATAAAAATGAAGTTAGTTATCCGACATAGATATAATTCTTTAGCCGGACATAGTCACGGCTTAGATCGAAGAAAGTAATACAGTAAAGGAAAGAAAGGAAAGAAAGATTAATAGTAGTTTCAAACTTTATTCCACAATTTCGGTAGTCTCCGGCAAAATCACAATCTACAATATAAAACAAGAGAGAGAGAGTACAAAAGAGAGAGAGTGGTCCTGAAAAACCAGCCTCTTACAAAATAAAATAAAATTATTCATAGAAACTAAAAAGCATCTAGAAATAGTTGTAGGGGGTCGCCTATGTGGGTCCTAGAAACAGTATATCTATTGTTGCAACAGTGTTTCTACTATTTATAATGCTTATCCGCTAAATCTTATTTTTTAAACTTTGAAAGCAAATCTTCTGCTTTCTGTAGTGTGTCTTCTGAAACCGGCCCTTCTGATTCATATGGGTGAGCCTCATGAGTGTCATCACTTGTTTCACTGCGCATAGCTGAGTCTGATTCTTCCTAGTGTGTTATATTAAGAAGAAGATTTTTCTTGACCTCTTCCAAATAATTATTAATCATTTCATTTTGATCATTTTCATCTTGGTTAGAAAATTTTCTAGCCATATGTCGAACTGAAGTGTTAGCAATTATCCCTTTATGAGGAATTGATTTATAATCCTGAATTGTCTTGGAAATCAAGTCTAACAGTTCTTGTCCAAATAAGGCCTTGGTTTGAGGGTCCCTTTTCATTAATTTATCCTAAAATTGTTGAAATAGGTTCAGTAGAAACATGGGATTTGTTCTTTAGTGAAATCCACTTCTGGAGCCCATTTATGAATCTAGGGAACAAAAAATTCTATAAAGAAATATATTTGTTCGATTTGTTGCATATAACAAATGTGTTTTTGGTGATATAGATTGTTAAGGTCTGGAGAAACCTTAACCCATTCTCTGTATAACTTGAGAAACAGTTCAGGCAAAATTTTTATCGTTGGCCTGTGGTATGACTACCAATTTAGAAACCAATTTGGAATAGACTTAGCAAATGTCTTTGCACATACTTTAATGAACCAAGTATGTTTGTGTATCTCGTTATTGTAATAGATAACTTTATTAAAAGCTGAATATAGTCCAATATGTAAATATCATAGACACTTGGTTAAGGCTAAACTGCCTTTCTATCATTGAGGAAATATCCCAATCTTCAATAGAAATAATTTATTTTATAATAATTTTGGGGAAGTTATAAACATTCTCACTGTTATTATATCCTGAAAAGAGCTGCAATTCAACACCTGTGCTTATCAGCAAAGTTTCATAATATGACTGAGTTTTGTATGACTCACTCGGGAAATAAAGTCCGTCGAGTAAATACCGTTTGAATATCTTCCATGGTTCTTCTTTTCTTTGTATCTCAGAGCTTTCCAAGAGGAATATCATTTCTTTTTTTTCTACCTTTTCAATGATTTGATATCATCAACATCATCTTTAACTATTGAGGCAAAGGCATTACTTTGCTTTAGTGATAAATATGCACATAGTTGGCATATAATGAATTATTTTCTGGAATATCTTCCAGGTGTACTGATGAAGCTGCCTTTTGAGCTTTTGAGTTTAAATAAAATAAACCCGAAAATGGTCTTGAACACTGAAAAGCTAAGTTCATAGATGGCTTACCTCCTTTATTTGCCAAAGGAGTTAAAAAAAACTCTGAGCAATTCGCAAGGAGCTATTCCTTACGGCTCTTTTACTTATGGAAAATTAATAGGAGTTTGCAACCAAGAAGGTATTAATTTTTGCAATAAACTAAAACTCTGTAGATAACTTAAGATTGATAAGCTTAGAGAAAGATCTCAATTAGGAGATTTTTGCATCCAGTTTGGTTTACTTAATTAAGGAAAACAGACCAAACCTAGAGATTCTAGAGACTCTAATCCAGATAAACTTCATAAGAAAAGAAGATCTAGGCGAAGGTCTAGGGAAGAACGAGAAGAGCGAAGGCCTCATCGTAAATCTAATAGATTTACCAAGAATAGATCTAGGCGAGATCTCGCAAAGATTAAGTGCTACAAATGTGGAAAAGTAAGGCATATAGCACCAAATTGTAGGCTTGAAAAGCTTAAAACTCTAGAATTAGAGGAAGAGATGGATGATAAGGTCTAAAGTTTTTTGTACACCTCTAGTTCTGAGTCTGATTATAATGATGACGATTAGTCTCAATCAGGATCTGAAACTGATAAACTTAAAATATCTGGTAATAATTAGTCAGTAACTATAGAGGATTGTAAATGTAGAAGTGATATTTGATCTTGTGAACATGATGAATTTTATAAAATACAATCTCAATTTGAAGATATGAATATTAATACTATTACTTATGATATTATGATAGAGCTTTTAAATGAAGTTACTGATAACACATTGTGTGAAAAGATTATTCAGCTTGCTGCTAATAATAAGGCTAGCCCTTCTAATGTTGTAGAAAAATCAAAAAATGAGTTTTAATATTCTGCTCCTTATTCTTTATCTGAAGTCAATGATAGAATTTCTAAACAACATGTTTTTATTCGAGATACTTCTTTTGATGACCTAAAAGGAGAAATTGAACAATTAAAACAAGAGATCAAATCTCTTAAACAAAATTAGAGTATTTGTGATCATCGCCTAGGATGATCAACACAAATATCAATGGCTTTCTCAACTGCTAGACTCATGGGCTCACTAACAATACGTATTTGAATCTCGACAGACCCTTTGCTTGGGTAAAAGGATTAGATCCTTCCATACAGTCATTAAACTATATAAAAATTTGTATGCATTTCTATTCGGATTTCTTCCTTGAATTTGGATGTTAACAAGCTAGATTGAAGATGACCACGCGGACTACTGCCGGTCTTCTAAGATCCTGGTTTCGTTTGTATAAGAGCCAAGGAACTTTCATGGTAAGTATGAGATTGATGTGAAGTATTTCAGCACACATATACTATCTTAATCATGGATTTGTGAGATACTAGTACTAAAAACACTCGATTGGAAGAGGTAGATATACCTCAAAACCTTGATTTGTTAAACAATTGGACTATTCTGAAAGTTGATATAAAAATAATTTATGACTATGGTTGGTTTGATAAGATCTCTAATAAACAGTTTATGAAAACAACTGAACAATCTCTAGCGTTAAATTTGTTTGAACAGACTATTCGTTTGTTGAATAAACGCGATATTGATGTTTATAAAAATCAATACAAGTTCTTGCATACTGGCATGGTTCAAATTGTTTTTAAACCTCTAACTCTTTAAGGGTTACCTGAGACATTTTTAGCTGTTCTTTGCGATGCGAGAAATTTGAATTTTAGACAATCTTTAATGGGTTCGATTGAATCTACGGTAGCTTATGGCCCAGTTTATTTTAATACTCAACCTAACTTACAGTTATCTTTGACTGATTCTAATATATTAGGTGCTTTGCTTTTGAATGTTAAAACACATGGTTATAATTATGCACCTGGATCTGAATTAAATTGTTTATGTTATAGAATCTATTTTAAATTGCTTGCTACATTGAACCCTAGATGTAAAATATATGATACCTCTGATCAAACTATTTTAATGGAAACTAATTTCGCTAAGTCTAAGGTCACTACTAGAAGACCTATAAAATGGGCAGAAATTAATTTTCCTACTACTTGGACATTAGATTCGGTTATACCTCCTGAACAAATGACTAATGCTATCACAAATTCAGAATATTCCCATATTACGCAAAATCCTGATGGTAAGATTTGTATTCAATTTGATGAAAAAAGAGTTCCTTATAATAGACATTCATTTTCTGATAGAAGATCTCTTGCTATATGACATATTTCTCTTGTTGAACCATCATATGGTCCCGCTCGAAATCATGCTGCCTCTCTGCATACTTTATCTTCTATTATATCTACGGATAAAAACAAGATAAAAATTAATCCTCGATTAAATATTGTTCAAACAAATGATAAATCATCTGATATTTCTGATAAGGATATTCCTTCTGCATCCGAAATGAATTTCAATCTTGATGATACTTAATGATGAATGTACATCAAATCGATTTTAGTCCAGGTTCACTGGCAAGAAAGTATATTTAAAGCGAATTTGCAAGTGATAAATGGAGCCAGTTTAAAACTTGGTTTTTTGACACTTACAACACAGAAGATCTGCATAATATTTCTCAAGAATTCTATGAAACATGTGCTTTGCATAATCATATTATGTTCTTCGTACCTTGGTTTATAGTCACTTATTTACCTTTATTCATCAAAGTACTTGAACAGTCTTATAAAGATGAATCAGGTAATATTATTAAACCTATTTATCCACCTCAGGCACCATTTATAATTCCTAATAATACAGGTATTACTTTCACTACTTTCCAAAAATTCATTGAAAATGATGTGGCTACGATAAGTATTAACTAGATTAATAATCTCATTTCTCAAAAAAAAAACTATTTGGGTCTTTATGTTAAAGTTCTAGGAGAACGTATTAGTTCTCTTGATAAAAATTGGATGATCTGACAATTTTAATTGGTCATATTAAAAATGATTTAAAACCTTCTGAACAGTCTTCTTCGTCAAAACAGCCTGATGTACTTATTCAGAGACCTCCTGAGATTCAGGATTTTATCTTTAAACCACTTTATGATCTTGAAAATCTTCTTGATAAAAAGTTTTCACAATTTGTGGCAAAACCTATTAGTTTATCTAAAAACTTTGCAGATGAGATGGAAATCACCTTTGATTTTAAAAAGCAAGTTGAATTGGAAATTAATAAACTTCGTGGTTATCCAAAAAATAATAATTGTAGTACTAAATATGCTCATCAACTTAGTATGCAAACGTATTATTATCCCCGTCCAACTCCTCAAGACGTTCTGATAGAAGAACGAGATTGGAACCAAACTAATACTTCTTATAGTGGAAGTGAGATCTATGAATGGAATCTCGACGGTTTAATTGATAGGCAATCAACCATACTTGTTCATAGAATGCTATGTCTTCTACTATTTGTAAAAGTGTTAATAACACCGATAGAATTATTTTCAAGATGATAATTGCAGGTTTCACTAGTCAACTTAGAGGATGGTGGGATAATTATGTGAGTATTGAGGTAAAAGCTGCTGTAATTAATGCCAAGGCGGCTAATGAAGGAATTGATAACCTAGGATTTGCCTTAGTAAAAAAATAGAAAAGACGCAATCTATACCTTAGTCTTAACTATTATCGAACATTCAATGGTAGATTTACCAATCAATATGAGACTGTTCGTTCTCTGTTAAATGGTCTTCGATGAAGGCATTCAGGAGAATTCAGGTGGTATAAGGACACATATCTAAGTCGGGTAATGGAACTACACGAAAACGATCTTGAACACTGGAAAGCTAAGTTCATAGACGGCTTACCTCCTTTATTTGCCGAAAGAGTTAAAAATACTCTGAGGAATTTGCAAAGAGTTATTCCTTACGGCTCTTTTAGTTATGGAAAATTAATAGGAGCTTCCACCCAAGAAGGTATTAATTTGTGCAATGATTTAAAACTCTCTAGAAAACTTAAGATTGATAAGCTTAGAGAAAGATCTCAATTAGGAGATTTTTGCGTCCAGTTTGGTTTACCAGATTCAAGAAAAAAAAACCAAACCTAGAGATTCTAGAGACTCTAATCCAGATAAGCCTCATAAGAAAAGAAGATCTAGGTGAAGGTCTAGGGAAGAACAAGAAGAGCGAAGGACTCATCGTAAATCTAATCGATTTACCAAGAATAGATCTAGGCGAGATCTCGCAAAGATTAAGTGCTACAAATGTGAAAAATTCGGGCATATAACACCTAATTTTAGGCTTGAAAAGCTTAAAACTCTAGAATTAGAAGAAAAGATGCACAATAAGGTATATGGTTACTTGTACACCTCTGCTTCTGAGTCCGATTATGAGGATGACGATTATTCTGAATCAGGATCTGAAACTGATAAACCTGAAATATCTGGTAATACTCAGTCTGCAACTATAGAGGCTTGTAAATGTAGAGGTAATATTTGCTCTTGTGAACATGATGAATTTTATAAATTACAATCTCAATTTGAAGATATGAATATTAATACTATTACTTTTGATAATGTGATAGAGCTTTTAAAAGAAGCTACTGATTACACATTGCGTGAAAAGATTATTCAGCTTGCTGCTTATAATAAGGCTAGCCCTTCTAATGTTGGTGAAGAATCAAAATATGAGTTTAAATATTCTGCTACTTACTCTTTATCTGAAGTCGATGATAGACTTTCTAAACAGCATGTTGTTATTCGAGATACTTCTTTTGATGACCTAAAAGGAGAAATTGAACAATTAAAACAAGAGATCAAATCTCTTAAACAAAATCTGATTATTTGTAATCATCGCCTTACTCAGATTGAGTCTTTTAACAATAAAGGTAAAAATATTGTTGAAGAAAATACTCTTGCAAAATCCATTAATATTGATCCTAAACAAAATATGTTTTTAGGAATGATGCAGATTGTTACAGCTCATAAATGGTATATTAAGTGTACCATATTAATTGATAATACTTTATCTATAACTGATATTGCTATTATAGATAGTGGAGCTGATGTTAGTTGTATTCAAGAAGATCTTGTACCCACTAAGTGTTTTGAGAAAACCACTCATATGTTAAGATCGGCTTCAGGGCATGCTTTAGATATAAAGTATAAATTGCCTAATACTCGTATTTGCCAAAATAAAGTTTGTGTTCCGCACTTCATTTTCCTGGTTAAAAATCAGTTATACTTGTCAATTATACTTGGTACCCCATTTATAAATGCTCTCTGTCCTTTTACCAGCATAAATGCTGAAGGTTATTCTGCTACTTATAAAGACCAAGACATTAGTTATACTTTTGTCACTGATCCTATATCTCGTGATATTAATGCTCTAATTAATATGAAACAAAGGGATGTGGATTCCTTACAACTCAAAAATATTTAGCATGAATATATTTGATATTTAAGATCAATCAAAGTACAAGAAAAGATTAAATTAATAGCTGAACAAATAGCCACTGATATTTGTGTTGATCATCCTAGTGCTTTTTTAAATAAAAAAAAGCATATTGTTACTCTTCCATACGAAGATACTTTTTCTGAAGATGATATTCCCACAAAATCATGTCCTTGTCAAATAAATGCTGAATTGGTGGAATTCTGCAAAAAGGAAATTGATAGTTTAATACAAAAAGGTTTGTTAAAACCTTCAAAAACTCCTTGATCATGCACTACATTTTATGTCAATAATGGAGCTAAAAAGGAACGTGGTGTTCCCTGGTTGGTAATAAATTATAAGCCGTTAAACAAATATTTAAAATGGATTAGATATCCTATTCCAATAAAAAAGGATTTACTTTCAAGATTATACGACGCCAATATACTTTCTAAATTTGATTTAAAATTAGGATATTGCTAGATTCAAATATGTATTGTTAGTGAGCCCATGTGTCTAGCAGTTCTAACCGGGTATAAGGCACCCTTTTACTACTTATCGGGCTGAGACCATGTCTGGCTAGATAGAGTCACTAAGACAAAGCCACTAACTTGTTGTATTGAATTTGACTGTACTACCATCTCGGAACCAAGTCAAGAAACCATATATAAATTTATGTATATTTAGATAAAGTCTATATCTTTCATGGTAGATATAAAAATGAAGTTAGTTATCCGACATAGATACAATTCTTTAGCCGGACCTAGTCACGGCTTAGATCGAAGAAAGTAATACCGTAAAGGAAAGAAAGGAAAGGAAGAATAATAGTACCTTAAAACTTTATTACACAACTCTGATAGTCTCCGGCAAACCCACAATTTACAATATAAAAGAAGAGAGAGAGCGTCGTTCTGAAAAATCTGCCTCTTACCAAATAAAACAAACTTATTTATAGAAAATAAAAAGTATCAAAAAATAGTAGGAGGGGTCCCCTATGTGGATCCTAGAAACAGTAAATCTACTGTTGCAACAGTGTTTTTACTGTTGATAATGATTATCCGCTAAATCTTATTTTTTAAGCTTTGAAAGGAAATCTTCTGCTTTCTTCAGTGTGTCTTGTAAAACCTGCCCATTTGATTCATATGGCTGAGCCTCGTGAGTATCATCACTTGTTTCACTGCGCATACATGTGTCTGATTTTGCGTATAGTGTTATATTAAGAAGAAGATTTTTCTTGACTTCTTCTAAATAATTATTAATCATTTCATTTTGATCATCTTCTTCTTGGTTAGAAATTTTTCTAGCCATATGTCTAACTGAAGTATCAGCAATTATCCCCTTATGAGGAATTGATTTATAATCCTCAATTGTCTTGGAAATCAAGTCTAACAGTTCTTGTACATATAAGGACTTGGTTTGAGGGTCCCTTTTCATTAATTTATCCCAAAAATTGTTGAAATAAGTTCGACATAAACATGGGATTTGTTCTTCATTGAAATCCACTTCTGGAGCCCATTTATGAATCCAGGGAACATTAAATTCTACAAAGAAATATATCTTTTCGATTTGTTGCTTATAACAAATGTGTTCTTAGTGATATAGATTGTTAAGGTCAGGAGAAACCTTAACCCATTCTCTGTATAACTTGAGAAACGGTTCAGAGAATATTTTTATCATTGGCCCGTGGTATGACCACCAATTTAGAAACCAGTTCGGAATAGAGTTAGCAAATATCTTTACACATACTTTGATGAACCAAGTATGTTCGTGTCTCTCGTTATTGTAATAGAGAAATTTATTAAAAGTCTGAATATAGTCCCAATATGTAAATTACATAGAGACTTTGTTAAGGCTAAGCTGCCTTTTCTATCATTGAGGAAATACCCCAGTATTCAATAGAAATGATTTGTTTTATAATCATTTTGGAGAAGTTATAAACATTCTCACTGGTATTATATCCTGCAAAGTGCTAAAATTCAACACATGTGATTATCAGCAGAGTTTCATAATATGACCAAGTTTTGTATGACTCACCCGGAAAATAAAGTCTGTTCAGTAAATACCATTGAAATATCTTCCATGGTTCTTCTTTACTTTGTATCTCAAAATTTTCCAAGAGGAATATCATTTCTCTTTTTTATACCTTTTCATATGATTTGATATCATCAACATCATCTTTAGCTATTGAGGCAAAGGTATTACTTTGCTTTTGTGATAAATATGTCTATAGTTGGGCAGATAATGGATTATTTTCTGGAATATCCTCCAGGTGTACTGATGAAGCTGCCTCTTGAGCTTTTAAGTTTAAATTTAATAAACTCATACCTCTTTTTTGTATAATTGGAGTGTCGGATGAATATCTATATGACGATCTTGATGAACTTGGGGAATATCTTCCTCTTCCTCTTGGGTTATTTCCCTTTCCTCGACCTTTCATTATCCAAGGGGGTTCCATCCTACAAACAAAACATCGAGATTTATTCCCAATAAGCGTCATAATAAGTATTGGATTCTTCCATTGCAAGGAAAAGGTCCATCAGCATTCCATCTATAATTTTCCAGCAGATTAGTTCTTTCATGTCTCGATTGAGAGGAAGAACCTTTAATATTGTAATCAATCTTTTTTTTCTATAAAAAAAAAAGGAGATAGGAACATCACCATTTTTTGAGTTGCTAGTGTTGTTACTCATTTTGAAGATATTCTTTGTATAGGAAGTCTGGGAGAGAGTTATCACTTCCTTTCTTATAAAGGATTTCAAAATCAAAAGGGGCTAGTTGTGCTTGCCATCTAGCAAAAATTAATTTTGAAGCATCATGCTTAAAATCTTTATCAAACATAGATTTAACTGATTGAGCATCAGTATTAATAAGAAACTTTTGATTATATAAATCATCTTGAAATTTTAAAACACATTTAACGATGGTCAACATTTCATGAGCCACCATAGCATATTTTTTCTGAGCCTTGTTCCACTTTCCTGAATGAAATCGAATTAAATATTCATATTTATCGTGAGGATTGATTTGTTTTAGAATTCCTCCGTAACCTATATTAGACGCATCAGTCTCGACTATCTTTTGCCAAGTAGGGTTGGCAATAGTTAAACATGGCAAAGATTTAACATGAAGTTTGATATTTTTTATCAAATTGGTGAGACTATCAGTCCATGGAGTTTTATGATTTTTCTTTAGCCTGTCGTATAATGGGGCTACATCAGGAGATAGATTCTTATAAAAAGGGGAAATATAATTTAAAATTCCTAAGAATCTCTACAGTTGTGTCCTATCTGCAATAACATCAGGAAATTTTGAAGCAAAATCAATTGGCCAACGAAACTAGGATCTTAGTAGACGGGCGATAGTCTGCGCGGTCATATTCAATCTAGCTTGTCAACATCCGAATTCAAAGAAGAAATCCAAATCAAAATACATACAAATTATTATATAGTCTAATGAC